>NC_057803.1:128962913-129001653 GCF_018294505.1 Triticum aestivum | reverse complement strand
ACCCCCGGGCCAGTGCTCCTCTGAGTGTTGGTCCGAACTGAGCTGCCTGCGGGGCCACCTCGGGGAAAACTTGAGGGTTGGTTTTACTCGTAGCTAGTCTCATCTCAGTGTGCCCTGAGAACGAGATATGTGCAGTTCCTATCGGGATTTGTCGGCACATTCAGGCGGTGTTGCTGGTTTAGTTTTACCCTGTCGAAATGTCTTGTTGTACCGGGATACCGAGTCTGATTGGAATGTCTCGAGAGGTGGTCTATTCCTTCGTTGACCGTGAGAGCTTGTGATGGGCTAAGTTGGGACTCCCCTGCAGGGATTTGAACTTTCGAAAGCCGTGCCCGCGGTTATGGGCAGATGGGAATTTGTTAATGTCCGGTTGTAGATAACTTGAACCTTAACTTAATTAAAATGAGTCAACAGCATGTGTTACCGTGATGGTCTCTTTCCGGCGGAGTCCGGGAAGTGAACACGGTGTTGGAGTTATGCTTGACGTAGGTTGTTTTATGATCACTTCTTGATCATACTTTTATCGACCGTGCTTTGCCTTCTCTTCTCGCTCTCTTTTGCGTATGTTAGCCACCATATATGCTAGTCGCTTGCTGCAGCTCCACCTCTTACCTTTACCTTACCCATAAGCTTAAATAGTCTTGATCGCGAGGGTGCGAGATTGCTGAGTCCCTGTGGCTCATAGATACTTCCAAAACCAGCTTGCAGGTGCCGATGAGACCGTGCAGATGATGCAACCAAGCTCAGGAGGAGCTCGATGAAGATCTTGTCCTTTGTGTTGTTTCGTTCTAGTTGATCAGTAGTGGAGCCCAGTTGGGGTCGATCGGGGACCGTGTCGCATTTGGGGTTCTTCTTTTATTTTGGTTCCGTAGTCGGACCTTGATTGTATCTGGATGATGTAATGCTTTATTCATGTAATTGTGTGAAGTGGCGATTGTAACCCAACTATGTATCTCTTTCCCTTATGTATTACATGGGTTGTGTGAAGATTACCTCTCTTGCGACATTGCTTTCAATGCGGTTATGCCTCCAAGTCGTGCTTCGACACTTGGGAGATATAGCCGCATCGAGGGCGTTACAAGTTTGTAATCAGAGCCTTCCCCGACCTTAGGAGCCCCATTGCTTGATCGTTTTTAGCGGCCGAGTTGTGTCTAGAAAAATGTTTTGAGTCATTTAGGAATTATATATAGGAGAGATTAGGAATTCTTTTTACTTCCAAGTCTCCTCATCGCTCTGGTAAGGCATCCTGACGTAGAGTTTTGACTCTTCTCTTCTCAAATTTCACTAAAATTTTTTTAGGATCACGCGGGTATCTTGGAATCGTTCCGATGGTTTTGTGACGAGAACATTGTCTTGGTGCCTCCTGTCAGGGGTTTTGTGGAAGTGTCCCGGGGAGTTGAGCTCTGAGGTGTTGTCGTCATAATTTTATTGTTGCAGTTCTGGAATACCTGAGTTTAGTACGCCGACATCGAAAATCTCTTTTATGCAGTTGTTGGTGAGATAACCTCGACGCCACCCAGTACTGGGGCGGGAGTTCGGGAGTATTGCCATAACTTGTATAACGGATGCTTTTTGAAGGTTGAGGTAGACGATTTCCGAAGTTTTCTTGGTTATGTGTTGAAGGATGGATACAGCTGGATGTAGGATTTTCTAGATTTGGGTGAGATATTATGCTTCCCCTGTATCCCCAACACCTGATTGCATAACCAGAAAGGTTCGGGAGTTTTATAGGTGGGAATTCAAGTAGCTCTTAGGATATCTTTTCGACAAATGTATGATATGAAATTGGTGTTCGATGTCTAGTGGTCCGCCTATTCACGGTCGGTTTTACAGTGGTCTCGTTGTGTCTTAAAGAGTCCTTGGCTATGCCGACTCGGGGACGCTTCGTATGTCATGTGCACTGCCTTGTACATGATGGTGCTGTACGGTCGAGCCCGTGTAGGCCCCACCACGAAAACTTCGGAGGAAATCTCTATCATATGTTTGTTCCGGTTTATTCTGCAAGCCAATCCTTTGTTTTGTTTTGAGTTGTGGTATTCGAGTTGCTTCAATGTCAAATGTTGATTCCATACCTTCCCCAATTGGTGTTCTCATGTTCCCATGTGAATGCAAATCCTTCTTGACAATCGAGATTGTCATGTCAATCCTCTTCTCAACCGGTGTGTTTCTCTTCAAGTGGATCCGTTCATTTTCATCATCCGCAAGATTCAATCTCAGTTTTCTCAACGGTGTCGTTTTCTTCCATCCCAAGTTGCCTTTGTTTTCCCACCCACCCTCCCTTTTTCTTCAAGGATTCAGATTCCTTAATCACTATCCATTTTATTGATGTGAAGCCTCTCCATTCTTTTCCTTCAATGTATTTATCCGGTGATTCTCAAGAAGATGCTAACGGAGCTTCAAGTTCATCATTCTTCGTTTCTTTTACCTTCTCCGGTGGTTTCAAGTCAAGCTTTTGGTGTTGATCATATCCTTTTCCGTATTTCAAATGTTTCTCATACCGGTGCACCTCATAATCATCCACTTCTCGCTATTCAATTGTTCCGGAGTGCTCTAGATATCTCGGAGATTCATGTTCTCACTCTGCATTCATTCAAGATCTTTCGAGTTTGTTCCCTCATTCAAGCCATTTATTTCAACCGGTGGAATCTCTCTTTTCAAGCAATCATTCAAAGGTGTTTCTGTTGAGTGGGCCCTAACCCACAGGTTTTTCCCAGGATCTTACCTGACTCTTCTTATTTTCCCGGAGCTATCCTCAAATTCTTTTAAAGTTTGACGTAAGAATGATTCATCATCTATCATATGTTTTTCTCCAAGATCTTTCAAATTCTTTTCATCTTTGGCTCAACCTCTCCTCTTTTCATCATTCCGGAGTGTCTCAACGATTCATGGTGGTGTTTCTCGTCGTCATTCTTAGATTTTGAAGACCGAAGAAGAGTTTCTCTTAAATCTTGCTCCATTCTCTTCAAGATTCATGATTCTAGCTTGTTGCCATCCTCTCATAATTGTTTTCGACTATGAGATTTCTTTTCTCCTATCCGGAGCAATTCAGGAGTCTTTTTCAGTTTGTTCATCCGGAGACCATCATCTCAAAATTTATTCATTCTCAGCTTTCAGTTATCATTCTCCAATCTTACCGGTGCTTCGTTTAAGTGATCTTTAATCGGCTCGTGATCTCTTCATTCTCATGTATCTAAATTCTCTCAAGCATCTTCGTTCATTTGCTAAATTCTTCCCGGTGATTTGTTATCTTTTATTTGTTCTTTTCCGATTCTTACGATGGTTCGTTCAAGATTTCTCTTTCGTATCAATTCATTCATGGTTTCAATTCTACCGGTGGTTCGTTGAAGACCTTCTCAAGTTGGTGCTATATCTCTCTTAATCTTTTCTATGCGAATAAGTAGTATGCCAAATCCGTTGCTTCTCATCAATTAAATTGGTGAAGGATACGCATAATGTAATTCTTATTCTTGTTTCATCGAGTGAACTCAATTCCCTATTCTGGAGGCTCATCAAATTCTTGGTTTCAATAGCTCATCTTTATTTTCCGGAGTTCCAGGCTCTCGCAATTATATCATCTCAGAGATACATCTAAAGCATTACAAGGTTTCACCTTGTGTTTTTCGACCTCTCTTTCCTTCCGTTTGATCATTTCTTTTGCTACTGGAGTTCTTCATGAAGGTTGTACATAATGGTCCATCAAGGATTTAATTCCTTCTCCAACTTTTTCATCGAGATTGTTTTCTAAGAAGCTCAAGCTTTCTTCATATTGTAATCCGGAGTGCAATTCTTTCTTCTGTATTATTGGAGGTGGTATTATGTCATTCTTGATAATTTGAGTTCATGTTTCACGAATCACATGTTGTTAAGAATGAGGTATTTTAAATCCATCAAACTGTTCGTTGGAGTTATCTTGGGTTATATTTCTCTGAAAGCTTTCCTTTAAGGATTGTTGCTCTTATGGTGTTTATCAATGGTCCAAGTTCTTCATTTATCCTCCCGGTGAAATAAGCTTCTCGTCTCCTTGTTCATGCCAATCCAATTCTTCTTCCCGTGAGTGGCAGGTTGTCACCTCATAATTTGAGATGTCTTCCATAAGACCATATCAATCTTATTCCTTTCGTTGTTGGTTTTCCAACAACTCCGCTTGACCCGTTTCCTAAGGATGCCTTCTCAAGCTCTTTTGTGAAATAAGATGGCATTTTCTTCTCCATTCTTTTCCAATTATCTATATTCTATTCTTTCGTCAGGAGGCATTGTGATGTTGCTTTCTTCAACCATCATCTTGTTTCATCAAAGATCATGTTCTTGTCGTGTTTATCCATTTAACCGGAGTGTCATGCCCTCTTCTCAAGTTCTTCCCATTCTGTTAAGTTTTTGGCTTCCTTCTCAACCGGAGTGCCGTCTGAAATCTTTCTTACCCCTTGTTCCATTCATTCAATAGTTCCGGAGGCAGTGTGTCGTGTTTTCATCAAGTATCCTCTCATCTTGTCAAGTTCTTGTTAATTCCTTCCATTTTCAGTCAGAGTGCTGTCAAAATTATATCATTCTTAATCCTTCTCTATCTTGACTTAACCGGAGTGGTTTCAATATATATCTTGCCCTCCAACCTCAAGGTTTTTTTTCGTAATGTTCTTTGTCCTTTTTTCCTACGGAGTGTTTTCGACTTTGTTCACCTTCGTTGTATTCTTTTCTCGAAATGGCTTAACCTTTTCAAGGTTCTTTGGTCTCAGTCGTTTGTCAAAGAAGCAACTTAGTTTTACCTCTTCTCTTTCTCTTCCGTTTTTCCCTCTGGTGCCATTCTAGATCTCGGGACGAGATCCTCTCGTAGTGGTGGAGTGTTGTGACGCCCCGAGACCATTGCGCCAGGTGTCGTCCAGTTATTCATTGTTGTTGCCATGTCTTTTGCCTGTGTGTTGCATTTCATCATATCATCATATGCATTGCATCATCATGTTTTCAAAACCTGCATCCGTCCGGGTTTCTCCTCGTTCCGTCCGTTGTCCGTTCTGAGCCCAGAAACACTTGCACGCGCCCGCGGCATGTCCGAAATATTATTTTATAAGTGGCCGGAAAAATGTTCTCGGAATGGGTTGAAAGTTGGCATGCGGTGTTGTTATGTTGTAGGTAGGCCGCCTGCTAAGTTTCATCGCATTCGGAGTTCGTTTGATAGCCCAACGGATAACTATAGCGACATTATAGTCGGTCCAACGTCGGACGTTTTCGGTTTCCGGAAACAGACGCCGGGTCTCTCCCTTCTCTTGTCTCAGTCCGAGGCCTTCTGCACAGCCCACAAGCTCCAACCTACCCCTCCTCGCGTCCGGAGCCGTCGGATCGCGATCGGAGGCTCCGAAAACCTCTCCTAACCCCTCAAACCCTAACCCTGCCTATATAAGGAAACCCCTCCTTCCAAATCTGGTCATTCCTTCCCCTCCACCTCCAATTCCGCGCCCCTAATCATCAGCGCCGCCGACCACCTCCATTTCCGTGCCGGCCGAAGCCCCCTCCGCCACTTGGTGCATCTCCACTGGCTAGCGCCACCGAAGCTACCGGCCTCCACCACTCCTACGCTGCCATGTCGCCTCCCTCCCTCTGATCCACCGCGCCAGGCCTGCGAGGCCCATCCACAGCCCGCCTCGCACCGCACCGGGCCCGAGCCGCCGCCATGCGCACACAGCTCCGCAGGCGCCCCTGCCCCGAGCTCCTTCCCGCTCGTCCCCGCCACCTGGAGTTCATCGCCTCGTCCCGCACTTTGCCTCCTCGCCGGACTTCGTCGCTCGTTGCCGGACCTTGTTCAGGCCGCCACCGCCCCGCAGATGAGCGCCACTGCCCCGTGCCTCCCTCTTCCTTCCCTGCGTCTCCCGCTTGTCCTCACCCAGTCTCTCTCTCTCTCCAGGGCGTCGTTCGTCACATCTGGAGCCTCCCCGAGCGCCGCCGGCCACCTCCGACACCAGATCCGGCTTCCCAAGTCCCGGATCTGTCCATTCCTACCGGTATCGCCTCGCCCCGCCACCTCAGGCCACCACCGATCCCTTCCGCCGCCACCATGGCTCGCCTCGGCCTCAGCGGGAGGTCGGGGACGAGATCCCCCTCGCGCGGGCCGCCTCCCCTTCGCCCGATCCAGCCCAGCCGCGGCCTCTTGCTTGGCCCAGCTGCAAGCCTGCCCGCCTCACCACCGAACCGGGCCTTAGCCCATGAGTGAGCAGCTCCTCCAGCCCCTCTGTGCGGTTGGGCCCGCCAGATTCGGCCCATGTCACATTTTTTCCGTTCTGCGATTTGTCTATTTATCGAGAGTTTGCCTGTTTTACAGAAAACCCCTTGTGCTTCATGCATTTAATAACTTCTCAACTGTGCATCATATGGAAAAACTTTATATATGAAATATGCTTAGAATTTCATCTAGTTTAATAATATGCAACTTTCATCCATGTTAAAAATGCTTAAACTGTTGTTTGCATTAATTTACTCCTACGCCATGCTAAAATGATTTAATTCATAACTAAATAACCGTAGCTCCAAATTTAATAAACTTTATATGTAAATGGGGTGGAAAAATGCCTAGATTATCATGATGCACTCATCTTGCATATTTAACAACTCTAAAATAATGTTTAGGGCAGAACAGTACCACACCTAAATTATGCACATGAGGAGTTTCCGGACTTGTTGTTTTGTTGTTCCGGCCTCATTTAAACTTGCCTAGATTAGATAGTTTCATCATGCTTCCCCTCTTGCCATGTTTAACAACATTTAATATTGTAGGGTACATAAACGAGATCGAACTAAATAACTTGCATGTGGTGTTTCGTCAATATGCAACGGAGTTGCATGTTGAACTCCACTTAATTTGTAGGATTGTTTGTGCATTTCGCCATGCCATGCTTCATTAAACCGGACATGCATCATACTTGATTGCGCATCATGCCATGTCTATGTGGTGGTTGTTTACTATATTGTTTGCTTCTTTCTGGTATTGCTTATTTGGGTTGGTTCCGTTAACGTCGTTTGTGAGGAACCGTTCGACTACGTCCGTTTGTCTTCTTCATGGACTCGTTCTTCTTCCTTGCGGGATTTCAGGCAAGATGATCATACCCTCGAAATCACTTCTATCTTTGCTTGCTAGATTCTCGCTCTTTTGCTATGCCTATGCTACGATGCCTACCACTTGCTTGTCAAGCCTCCCATATTGTTGAACCAAGCCTCTAACCCACCTTGTCCTAGCAAACCGTTGTTTGGCTATGTTACCGCTTTGCTCAGCCCCTCTTATAGCGTTGTTAGTTGCAGGTGAAGATTGAAGTCTGTTCCTTGTTGGAACATGGAGATGTTGTTCCTTGTTGGAACATGTTTATTTGTTGGGATATCACTATATATCTTATTAACTTAATGCATCTATATACTTGGTAAAGGGTGGAAGGCTCGGCCTTATGCCTAGTGTTTTGTTCCACTCTTGCCACCTAGTTTCTGTCATATCGGTGTTATGTTCCTGGATTTTGCGTTCCTTACGCGGTTGGGTAATAATGGGAACCCCTTGACAGTTCGCCTTAAGTAAAGCTCTTCCAGCAATGCCCAACATTGGTTTTACCATTCGCCACCTAGCCTCTTTTTCCCTTGGGTTTCGCGGACTCAAGGGTCATCTTTATTTTAACCTCCCCCCCCCCCCGGGCCAGTGCTCCTTTGAGTGTTGGTCTGAACTGAGCTGCCTGCGGGGCCACCTCGGGGAAAACTTGAGGGTTGGTTTTACTCGTAGCTAGTCTCATCTGAGTGTGCCCTGAGAACGAGATATGTGCAGCTCCTATCGGGATTCCTCGGCACATTCGGGCGGTGTTGCTGGTTTAGTTTTACCCTGTCGAAATGTCTTGTTGTACCGGGATACCGAGTCTGATCAGAATGTCTCGGGAGGAGGTCTATTCCTTCGTTGACCATGAGAGCTTGTGATGGGCTAAGTTGGGACTCCCCTGCAGGTATTTGAACTTTCGAAAGCCATGCCCGCGGTTATGGGCAGATGGGAATTTGTTAATGTCCGGTTGTAGATAACTTGAACCTTAACTTAATTAAAATGAGTCAACAGCGTGTGTTACCGTGATGGTCTCTTTCCGGCGGAGTCCGGGAAGTGAACACGGTGTTGGAGTTATGCTTGACGTAGGTTGTTTTAGGATCACTTCTTGATCATACTTTTATCGACCGTGCTTTTCCTTCTCTTCTCGCTCTCTTTTGCGTATGTTAGCCACCATATATGCTAGTCGCTTGTTGAAGCTCCACCTCTTACCTTTACCCTACACATAAGCTTAAATAGTCTTGATCACGAGGGTGCGAGATTGCTGAGTCCCTGTGGCTCACAGATACTTCCAAAACCAGCTTGCAGGTGCCGATGAGACCGTGCAGATGATGCAACCAAGCTCAGGAGGAGCTCGATGAAGATCTTGTCCTTTGTGTTGTTTCGTTCTAGTTGATCAGTAGTGGAGCCCAGTTGGGGTCGATCGGGGACCGTGTCGCATTTGGGGTTCTTCTTTTATTTTGGTTCCGTAGTCGGACCTTGATTGTATCTGGATGATGTAATGCTTTATTCATGTAATTGTGTGAAGTGGTGATTGTAAGCCAACTATGTATCTCTTTCCCTTATGTATTACATGGGTTGTGTGAAGATTACCTCTCTTGCGACATTGCTTTCAATGCGGTTATGCCTCCAAGTCATGCTTCGACACGTGGGAGATATAGCCGCATCGAGGGTGTTACAGGTTTGTAATCAGAGCCTTCCCCGACCATAGGAGCCCCATTGCTTGATCGTTTTTAGTAGCCAAGTTGTGTCTAGAAAAATGTTTTGAGTCATTTAGGAATTATATATCGGAGAGATTAGGAATTCTTTTTACTTCCAAGTCTCCTCATCGCTCTGGTAAGGCATCCTGACGTAGAGTTTTGACTCTTCTCTTCTCAACTTCCACTAAAAAAATTTAGGATCATGCGGGTATCTTGGAATCGTTCCGATGGTTTTGTGACGAGAACATTGTCTTGGTGCCTCCTGTCAGGGGTTTTGTGGAAGTGTCCCGGGGAGTTGAGCTCTGAGGTGTTGTCGTCATAATTTTATTGTTACAGTTCTGGAATACCTGAGTTTAGTACGCCGACATCGAAAATCTCTTTTATGCAGTTGTTGGTGAGATAACCTCGACGCCACCCAGTACTGGGGAGAGAGTTCGGGAGTATTGCCATAACTTGTATAACGGATGCTTTTCGAAGGTTGACATAGACGATTTCCGAAGTTTTCTTGGTTATGTGTTGAAGGATGGATACAGCTGGATGTAGGATTTTCTAGATTTGGGTGAGATATTATGCTTCCCCTGTATCCCCAACACCTGATTGCATAACCGGAAAGGTTTGGGAGTTTTATAGGTGGGAATTCAAGTAGCTCTTAGGATATCTTTCCGACAAATGTATGATATGAAATTGGGTTCGACGTCTAGTGGTCCGCCTATTCACGGTCGGTTTTACAGTGGTCTTGTTGTGTCTTAAAGAGTCCTTGGCTATGCCGACTCGGGGACGCTTCATATGTCATGTGCACTGCCTTGTACATGATGGTGTTGTACGATCGAGCCCGTGTAGGCCCCACCACGAAAACTTCGAACGAAATCTCTATCATATGTTTGTTCCGGTTTATTCTGCAAGCCAATCCTTTGTTTTGTTTTGAGTTGTGGTATTCGAGTTGCTTCAATGTCAAATGTTGATTCCATACCTTCCCCAATTGGTGTTCTCATGTTCCCATGTGAATGCAAATCCTTCTTGACAATCGAGATTGTCATGTCAATCCTCTTCTCAACCGGTGTGTTTCTCTTCAAGTGGATCCGTTCATTTTCATCATCCGCAAGATTCGATCTCAGTTTTCTCAACGGTGTCGTTTTCTTCCATCCCAAGTTGCCTTTGTTTTCCCACCCACCCTCCCTTTTTCTTCAAGGATTCAGATTCCTTAATCACTATCCATCTTATTGATGTGAAGCCTCTCCATTCTTTTCCTTCAATGTATTTATCCGGTGATTCTCAAGAAGATGCTAACGGAGCTTCAAGTTCATCATTCTTCGTTTCTTTTACCTTCTCCGGTGGTTTCAAGTCAAGCTTTTGGTGTTGATCATATCCTTTTCCGTATTTCAAATATTTTCTCATACCGGTGCACCTCATAATCATCCACTTCTCGCTATTCAATTGTTCCGGAGTGCTCTAGATATCTCGGAGATTCGTGTTCTCACTCTGCATTCATTCAAGATCTTTCGAGTTTGTTCCCTCATTCAAGCCATTTATTTCAACCGGTGGAATCTCTCTTTTCAAGCAATCATTCAATGGTGTTTCTGTTGAGTGGGCCCTAACCCATAGGTTTTTCCCAGGATCTTACCTGACTCTTCTTATTTTCCCGGAGCTATCCTCAAATTCTTTTAAAGTTTGACGTAAGAATGATTCATCATCTGTCATATGTTTTTCTCCAAGATCTTTCAAATTCTTTTCATCTTTGGCTCAACCTCTCCTCTTTTCATCATTCCGGAGTGTCTCAACGATTCATGGTGGTGTTTCTCGTCGTCATTCTCAGATTTTGAAGACCGAAGAAGAGTTTCTCTTAAATCTTGCTCCATTCTCTTCAAGATTCGTGATTCTAGCTTGTTGCCATCCTCTCATAATTGTTTTCGACTGTGAGATTTCTTTTCTCCTATCCGGAGCAATTCAGGAGTGTTTTTCAGTTTGTTCATCCGGAGACCATCATCTCAAAATCTATTCATTCTCAGCTTTCAGTTATCATTCTCCAATCTTACGGGTGCTTCGTTTAAGTGATCTTTAATCGGCTCGTGATCTCTTCGTTCTCATGTATCTAAATTCTCTCAAGCATCTTCGTTCATTTGCTAAATTCTTCCCGGTGATTCGTTATCTTTTATTCGTTCTTTTCTGATTCTTACGATGGTTCGTTCAAGATTTCTCTTCCGTATCTTCAATTCTACCGGTGGTTCGTTGAAGACCTTCTCAAGTTGGTGCTATATCTCTCTTAATCTTTTCTACGAGAATAAGTAGTATGCCAAATTCGTTGCTTCTCATCAATTAAATTGGTGAAGGATACGCATAATGTAATTCTTATTCTTGTTTAATCGAGTGAACTCAATTCCCTATTCTGGAGGCTCATCAAATTCTTGGTTTCAATAGCTCATCTTTCTTTTTCGGAGTTCCAAGCTCTCGCAATTATATCATCTCAGAGATACATCTAAAGCATTACAAGGTTTCACCTTGTGTTTTTCGACCTCTCTTTCCTTCCGTTTGATCATTTCTTTTGCTACTGGAGTTCTTCATGAAGGTTGTACATAATGGTCCATCAAGGATTTAATTCCTTCTCCAACTTTTTCATCGAGATTGTTTTCTAAGAAGCTCAAGCTTTCTTCATATTGTAATCCGGAGTGCAATTCTTTCTTCTGTATTATTGGAGGTGGTATTATGTCATTCTTGATAATTTGAGTTCATGTTTCACGAATCACATGTTGTTAAGAATGAGGTATTTTAAATCCATCAAACTGTTCGTTGGAGTTATCTTGGGTTATATTTCTCCGAAAGCTTTCCTTTAAGGATTGTTACTCTTATGGTGTTTATCAATGATCCAAGTTCTTCATTTATCCTCCCGGTGAAATAAGCTTCTCGTCTCCTTGTTCATGCCAATCCAATTCTTCTTCCCGTGAGTGGCAGGTTGTCACCTCATAATTTGAGATGTCTTCCATAAGACCATATCAATCTTATTCCTTTCGTTGTTGGTTTTCCAACAACTCCGCTCGACCCGTTTCCTAAGGATGCCTTCTCAAGCTCTTTTGTGAAATAAGATGGCATTTTCTTCTCCATTCTTTTCCAATTATCTATATTCTATTCTTTCGTCAGGAGGCATTGTGTTGTTGCTTTCTTCAACCATCATCTTGTTTCATCAAAGATCATGTTCGTGTCGTTTTTATCCATTTAACCGGAGTGTCATGCCCTCTTCTCAAGTTCTTCCCATTCTGTCAAGTTTTTGGCTTCCTTCTCAACCGGAGTGCCGTCTGAAATCTTTCTTACCCCTTGTTCCATTCATTCAATAGTTCCGGAGGCAGTGTGTCGTGTTTTCATCAAGTATCCTCTCATCTTGTCAAGTTCTTGTTAATTCCTTCCATTTTCAGTCAGAGTGGTGTCCAAGTTATATCATTCTTAATCCTTCTCTATCTTGACTTAACCGGAGTGGTTTCAATATATATCTTGCCCTCCAACCTCAAGGTTTTTTTTCGTAATGTTCTTTGTCCTTTTTTCTAACGGAGTGTTTTCGACTTTGTTCACCTTCGTTGTATTCTTTTCTCGAAATGGCTTAACCTTTTCAAGGTTCTTTGGTCTCACTCGTTTGTCAAAGAAGCAACTTAGTTTTACCTCTTATCTTTCTCTTTCGTTTTTCCCTCCGTTGCCATTCTAGATCTCGGGACGAGATCCTCTCGTAGTGCTGGAGTGTTGTGACACCCCGAGACCGTTGCGCCAGGTGTCGTCCAGTTATTCGTTGTTGTTGCCATGTCTTTTTCCTTCGTGTTGCATTTCATCATATCATCATATGCATTGCATCATCATGTTTTCAAAACCTGCATCCGTCCGGGTTTCTCCTCGTCCCGTCCGTTGTCCGTTCTGAGCCCAGAAACACTTGCACGCGCCCGCGGCATGTCCGAAATATTATTTTATAAGTGGCTGGAAAAATGTTCTCGGAATGGGTTGAAAGTTGGCATGGGGTGCTGTTATGTTGTAGGTAGGCTGCCTGCCAAGTTTCATCGCATTCGGAGTTCGTTTAATAGCCCAACGGATAACTATAGCGACATTATAGTCGGTCTAACGTCGGACGTTTTCGGTTTCCGAAAACAGACGCCGGGTCTCTCCCTTCTCTTGTCTTAGTCCGAGGCCTTCTGCACAGCCCCCAAGCTCCAACCTACCCCTCCTCGCGTCCGGAGCCGTCGGATCGCGATCGGAGGCTCTGAAAACCTCTCCTAACCCCTCAAACCCTAACCCTGCCTATATAAGGAAACCCCTCCTTCCAAATCTGGTCATTCCTTCCCCTCCACCTCCAATTCCGCGCCCCTAATCATCAGCGCCGCCGACCACCTCCATTTCCGTGCCGGCCGAAGCCCCCTCCGCCACTTGGCGCATCTCCACTGGCTAGCGCCACTGAAGCTACCGGCCTCCACCACTCCTACGCTGCCATGTCGCCTCCCTGCCTCTGATCCACCGCGCCAGGCCTGCGAGGCCCATCCACAGCCCGCCTCGCACCGCACCGGGCCCGAGCCGCCGCCATGCGCACATAGCTCCGCAGGCACCCCTGCCCCGAGCTCCTTCCCGCTCGTCCCCGCCACCTGGAGTTCGTCGCCTCGTCCCGCACTTTGCCTCCTTGCCGGACTTCGTCGCTCGTCGTCGGACCTCGTTCAGGCCGCCACAGCCCCGCAGATGAGCGCCACTGCCCTGTGCCTCCCTCTTCCTTCCCTGCATCTCCCGCTTGTCCTCACCCAGTCTCTCTCTCTCTCCAGGGCGTCGTTCGTCATATCTGGAGCCTCCCCGAGCGCCGCCGGCCACCTCCGACACCGGATCCGGCTTCCCAAGTCCCGGATCTGTTCATTCCTACCGGTACCGCCTCGCCCCGCCGCCTCAGGCCACCACCGGTCCCTGCCGCCGCCACCATGGCTCGCCTCGGCCTCGGCGGGAGGTCAGGGACGAGATCCCCCTCGCGCGGGCCGCCTCCCCTTCGCCCGATCCAGCCCAGCCGCGGCCTCTTGCTTGGCCCAGCTGCAAGCCTGCTTGCCTCACCACCGAACCGGGCCTTAGCCCATGAGTGAGCAGCTCCTCCAGCCCCTCTGTGCGGTTGGACCAGCCAGATTCGGCCCATGTCACATTTTTTTTCCGTTCTACGATTTGTCTATTTATCGAGAGTTTGCCTATTTTACAGAAAACCCCTTGTGCTTCATGCATTTAATAACTTCTCAACTGTGCATCATATGGAAAAACTTTGTATATGAAATATGCTTAGAATTTCATCTAGTTTAATAATATGCAACTTTAATCCATGTTAAAAATGCTTAAACTGTTGTTTGCATTAATTTACTCCTACGCCATGCTAAAATGATTTAATTCATAACTAAATAACCGTAACTCCAAATTTAATAAACTTTATATGTAAATGGGGTGGAAAAATGCCTAGATTATCATGGTGCACTCATCTTGCATATTTAACAACTCTAAAATAATGTTTAGGGCAGAACAGTACCAAACCTAAATTATGCACATGAGGAGTTTCCGGACTTGTTGTTTTGTTGTTCCGGCCTCATTTAAACTTGCCTAGATTAGATAGTTTCATCATGCTTCCCCTCTTGCCATGTTTAACAACATTTAATATTGTTGGGTACATAAACGAGATCGAACTAAATAACTTGCATGTGGTGTTTCGTTAATATGCAACAGAGTTGCATGTTGAACTCCACTTAATTTGTATGATTGTTTGTGCATTTCGCCATGCCATGCTTCATTAAATTGGACATGAATCATACTTGTTTGCGCATCATGCCATTTCTATGTGGTGGTTGTTTACTATATTGTTTGCTTCTTTCCGGTGTTGCTTATTCGGGTTGGTTCCGTTAACGTCGTTTGTGAGGAACCGTTCGACTACGTCCGTTTGTCTTCTTCATGGACTCGTTCTTCTTCCTTGCGGGATTTCAGGAAAGATGATCATACCCTCGAAATCACTTCTATCTTTGCTTGCTAGATTCTCGCTCTTTTGCTATGCCTATGCTACGATGCCTACCACTTGCTTGTCATGCCTCCCATATTGTTGAACCAAGCCTCTAACCCACCTTGTCCTAGCAAACCATTGTTTGGCTATGTTACCGCTTTGCTCAGCCCCTCTTATAGCGTTGTTAGTTGCAGGTGAAGATTGAAGTCTGTTCCTTGTTGGAACATGGAGATGTTGTTCCTTGTTGGAACATGTTTACTTGTTGGTATATCACTATATATCTTATTAACTTAATGCATCTATATAATTGGTAAAGGGTGGAAGGCTCGGCCTTATGCCTGGTGTTTTGTTCCACTCTTGCCGCCCTAGTTTCTGTCATATCGGTGTTATGTTCCCGGATTTTGCGTTCCTTACGCAGTTGGGTAATAATGGGAACCCCTTGACAGTTCGCCTTAAGTAAAGCTCTTCCAGCAATGCCCAACATTGGTTTTACCATTCGCCACCTAGCCTCTTTTTCCCTTGGGTTTCGCGGACTCAAGGGTCATCTTTATTTTAACCCCCCCCCCCGGGCCAGTGCTCCTCTGAGTGTTGGTCCAAACTGAGCTGCCTGCGGGGCCACCTCGGGGAAAACTTGAGGGTTGGTTTTACTCGTAGCTAGTCTCATCTCAGTGTGCCCTGAGAACAAGATATGTGTAGCTCCTATCGGGATTTGTCGGCACATTCGGGCGGTGTTGCTGGTTTAGTTTTACCCTGTCGAAATGTCTTGTTGTAACGGGATACCGAGTCTGATCGGAATGTCTCGGGAGGAGGTCTATTCCTTCGTTGACCGTGAGAGCTTGTGATGGGCTAAGTTGGGACTCCCCTGCAGGTATTTCAACTTTCGAAAGTCGTGCCCGTGGTTATGGGCAGATGGGAATTTGTTAATGTCCGGTTGTAGATAACTTGAACCTTAACTTAATTAAAATGAGTCAACAGCGTGTGTTACCGTGCTGGTCTCTTTCCGGCGGAGTCCGGGAAGTGAACATGGTGTTGGAGTTATGCTTGACGTAGGTTGTTTTAGGATCACTTCTTGATCATACTTTTATCGACCGTGCTTTGCCTTCTCTTCTCGCTCTCTTTTGCGTATGTTAGCCACCATATATGCTAGTCGCTTGCTGCAGCTCCACCTCTTACCTTTACCTTACCCATAAGCTTAAATAGTCTTGATCGCGAGGGTGCGAGATTGCTGAGTCCCTGTGGCTCACAGATACTTCCAAAACCAGCTTGCAGGTGCCGATGAGACCGTGCAGATGATGCAACCAAGCTCAGGAGGAGCTCGATGAAGATCTTGTCCTTTGTGTTGTGTCGTTCTAGTTGATCAGTAGTGGAGCCCAGTTGGGGTCGATCGGGGACCGTGTCGCATTTGGGGTTCTTCTTTTATTTTGGTTCCGTAGTCGGACCTTGATTGTATCTGGATGATGTAATGCTTTATTCATGTAATTGTGTGAAGTGGCGATTGTAAGCCAACTATGTATCTCTTTCCCTTATGTATTACATGGGTTGTGTGAAGATTACCTCTCTTGCGACATTGCTTTCAATGCGGTTATGCCTCCAAGTCATGCTTCGACACGTGGGAGATATAGCCGCATCGAGGGTGTTACAGGTTTGTAATCAGAACCTTCCCCGACCATAGGAGCCCCATTGCTTGATCGTTTTTAGTAGCCAAGTTGTGTCTAGAAAAATGTCTGTCAGTTTTTATTCCGTTTGGACTCCGTTTGATATGGATATTCTGCGAAACATAAAACATGAAACAAATAGGAACTGGCACTGGGCACTGGATCAATATGTTAGTCCCAAAAATAGTATAAAAAGTTGCCAAAAGTATATGAAAGTTGTAGAATATTGGCATGGAACAATCAAAAATTATAGATACAACGGAGACGTATCAGTCTTCTTCTTGAAAATCCATTTATTCTCTATGGCTTGCCGATCATTGGGCAAGTCAACCAAAGTCCACACTTTATTCTCATACATGGATCCCATCTCAGATTTCATGGCCTCAAGCCATTTTGCGGAATCTGGGCTCATCGTCGCTTCCTCATAGTTCGTAGGTGCATCATGGCCTAGTAACATGACCTCCAGAACAAGATTACCTTACCACTCTGGTGTGGATCTTGCTCTGGTTGACCTACGAGGTTCGGTAGTAACTTTATCAGAGGTTTCATGATCATCATCATTAACTTACTCACTGAATGGTGTAGGAATCACTAGAACTGATTCCTGTGATGAACTAATTTCCAATAAGGGAAAAGGTACAATTACCTCATCAAGTTCTACTTTCCTCCCTATCGGTGTCAAAACCGGCGGATCTCGGGTAGGGGGTCCCGAACTGTGTGTCTAAGGTGGATGGTAACAGGAGGTAGGGGACACGATGTTTTACCCAGGTTGGGCCCTCTTGATGGATGTAAAACCCTACGTCCTGCTTGATTTATTCTTGATGATATGAGTATTACAAGAGTTGATCTACCACGATACCGGAGAGGCTAAACCCTAGAAGCTAGCCTATGGTATGATTGTATGTTGTCCTATGGACTAAACCCTCCGGTTTATATAGACACCGGAGGGGGCTAGGGTTACACAAGGTCGGTTACAAAGGAGGAGATATCCATATCGGTACTGCCTAGCTTGCCTTCCACGCCAAGTAGAGTCCCATCCGGACACGAGACGAAGTCTTCAATCTTGTATCTTCACAGTCCAACAGTCCGGCCAAAGGATATAGTCCAGCTGTCCGGAGACCCCCTAATCTAGGACTCCCTCAGTAGCCCCTGAACCAGGCTTGAATGATGATGAGTCTGGCGCGCAGTATTGTCTTCGGCATTGCAAGGCGGGTTCCTCCTCTGGATACACCACAGAAGAGTTCGAATAAAAGGATAGTGTCCGACCCTGCAAAATAAGTTCCACATACCACCATAGAGATAATAATATTTCCACAAATCTAATCTGCTGACACGTTTTGGCAACATGACATTATGCCATGGCCCGGTGATTATTCGAACCGTTTCCTTTAACTAGCCCCGCACATAACGCGAGGCAGTTTCTTGACACGTCTTGTCAAAGCAGAGATCGTGTCCCCCTTATTACGGGATTCTCATCAATACGAGCGTGGGTAACCCAACCGGGCCATCAATTACGGCGCTTGAGGGATAAGCGAGTTTTACCAGGCTAGTGGGGGCACATAGTTTCGGCCGCCCTTATAAAGGGATAAGGTTTAACCTTTTTCTACCCATGCCTTCTTCCTCCTTGCTCATCCGTTCTTGCACACTCGAGCCCAACGCCCAAGTCCACATCCTTCTCCTCAACCTTCTCCAAACATGTCCGGAGCGGGAGGCAAGTGGATGGCTTCCTCCGTCACGGAGGGTCACATCAAAAAGCTGCACGGAGCCAGATACTTCGCCGCGAATATCGTGCATCGGCTGCCCGCTGCGGGGCAGATCGTTCCTACCCCGGAACCTCACGAGAGGGTAGTTTTCCTCCACCACTTCCTCCGCGGACTGGCGTTTCCCCTCCATCCATTCGTCTGCGGTCTCATGTTCTACTACGGGCTGGACTTCCATGATCTGGCCCCAAACTTCATCCTCAACATTTCGGCGTTCATCGTTGTGTGTGAGGCTTTCCTCCGCATCCGGCCCCACTTCGGCCTGTGGTTAAAAACCTTCAATATCAAGCCGAAGGTGGTGGGAGGCCAACAAGCGGAATGCGGTGGAGCCATGGTTGACAAGATGCCCAATGCTACATGGCTTGAGGGCTCCTTCGTGGAGACCATAAAGGGATGCCAATCGGCGTGGTTCTACATCACCGAGCCGCGCGACACCAACTGGGTGGTGGCCCCCGATTTTCGATCCGGAATCCCCACGCGGCTCACCTCCTGGAAAGAGAAGGGCCTGTCCTGGGGTTCATCGGTAGAGCTGGACGGACTCCAGAAATGTATCCGGAATATGGCAAGCAAGAAGCTCAAGCTTGTCAACATAGTCCAGGTCGTGCTCTTCCGCCGGATCCTCCCGTGTCCACAACAGGATTTTAACTTATGGGAGTTTGACCTAGCCCGGCACCAAACTCTAAGCGAGCTCTTCGGACGCACAAGGATGTATGGAGGGTGTTGTTCAAGGGCGCCAAGGTCCCTCCTTCTCTTACCGAGGACCGCAGGCTAAGCGCGAAGCGCCTAGCGCATTCGGTGAGTTCTATACATCTGGTAGGATATTTATTTCCCCTAGCTTAACCATGTGTGGGGTCTGAGCTCCATGCCTTTGATAGGACTGGGTGGAGACGTCGGGGCAGAATAACTGTCCGGCCCCTCTGCCCGAAGACACTGCGAATGCTCTCCTCGTGGAGATGCTGACTCTGGCTCCTTACAAGGTGCCGGAGAAGACCAAGAAGGCCAAGGGAACCCGAAAGAGTTCCCGGCGCCAGGTGGTATCAGACTCATTGTCCGATAACTCTGCGACGCACTCCTCCCCCGAAGACGAGGAGGAAGATGAAGATGCTCCCCCTTCAGTCGGGGGAGACAAGAAAAGGAAGGCTGCCCCAACCGGGGGGGCGAAAGGTCCAAGAAGGGAAGGACTCTCCTTCCGAACTACTCCACCACCGCCGCCGAAGGCGAAGACGAGTGGCTGCTCAGGGCCAAGCCGCTGGCGAAGTCGTAAGTATTTGGATACCAGAGTAACTCATAGCATACCTTTGTCGCACTGCTTCTCCTAACGCCGAATTATGATTATGCAGACCGCCCCGAGCCCGTATCGATGTATTCTCATCGGACGGCTCCCCGGACTCGTCGGATATGGATAGCGATCCACTTCCGACCGCTACCTCCCCTTGCCCTACGGACAACGCCGAGGTATTGTCTCAAGAGGCACCGGGTCGAGGGGAGACAATCCCGGAGGCGCCTCAAGGCGACCTTCCGGACTCCAGGAGCAGAGGGAGGGAGGCTCCTAAGGGCTCCGAGTTCGGCCTTCAGCCGAACACCGCGCAGGAACCTCCAGTGGTTCTGGACTCAGGCAGGCGGCCTCCTTCCAAAAGGGGCAAGATGCCTCTGCCGGTGACCTCTATCCATCCAGAGGCACCGGACAATCTGCTGGGAGCGCTTCGCAGCGCTTCCATCGACGAAGAGCACCGCACTATTATGAGTGCGGTGATCCAGAAGTTTCAGTCCGCCAAGAGCGGACTGACTGAAGCCTGTGCCAGCCTTCTAACAGGCTTTGAGGTAAGTATTTGAAATATAGGAAAAATATTACTGCATAGACAGTAGCCCATGATGCTCTGTTTGGTGTTCAAAAAAGAAAAGCCGAATATAGGATCAACTAATATCTGCAGGAGTCTAATATAAGTATGTCTCTATGCGTATGCAGGCTTCGCTGCTGACCTCTGACGCACTGACTGCAGAGGTTGCCGTACTGAAGCAGGACCTCGAAGGATCCAAGAAAGAGCTCGGCCTTGCCAAGAGGCAGCTCGAGGAGAACAAAGGTAAGTAATACCTAGTCTATAGATGTGTATATATATACAAAAAGGATGCGATTGCAAAATGACAGGATCATCTTTAATTTGCCAGGGGCCACGACTGAGGTGGCATCCCTGAAGCAAGCGCTATCTGAGGCCGAAAACAAAGCGGCCCAGGAGCGCACCGAGAGGGAAAAACAAGAGGCACGGGTGGGCGAGGTGCAGTAAGAGCTCCACGCTCTCGTGACGAAGCACGAGGTGTTGGAGCTTGACTTGAAGACACGAGAGTCCGAGCTTCTCGCGGCCCTTGAGAGTGCAAAGAGTGCCAAGGCCGAAGCCCAAAAGGCCCTTTAGGAGATTGATGCGATGAAGAAGATAGCGGCGGGTAAGGCATTTTATATGCAAAGCAAGGATGTGAAAGTAAATTAATTGTTACTTACCTGAATCTGGAGCTCTCCAGGAGCATTCACAGATTTGCCCCGCAGCGTGTCGGATGCCGCATAGTTTTACCAGGCCGAGGAGGGAAGCTCAACGGAGAAGCTGTTCTGGTCTTAGTATACTGGGACCGAACACCCGATGCCTCTGAGCGACTAGCTGAAGCAACTGGTCGAGCTGCACAAGGCGGCCGAACAGGCCATGAAGGGATTTATAGTTCGGATGTGGCCTGGCGACGCCCTTCCCAACAGCTACTTCGGCCTGGTGAGGCGGCTTGTGGATGCCTACCCACGGCTAGAAGTCATTAAGCGGTCCGTCTGCATCGAAGGCGCACGTCGGGCTTTCGCCCGTGTCAAGGTGCAATGGGCCAAGATGGACGCCGTGAAGCTGGTGAAGGAAGGGCCGCCTGCGGGCAAGGAGCATCGCCACCCCGAGATGTACTATGAGGGTGTCCTAAAGGGTGCTCGTCTCATAGCGGACGAGTGTATGAAAGTTGTAATATTTGAGTAAACTTGCTCGTGTAATCCTGTATTATGAAAACTTGTTCATATGCGCTATGCAACGCTTGTTTGAATTTAAAATATTACCTTCTGTTCGGTTGTTTATCAAATCTGAGAGATGGCTAGTCGTCGGCTTCTGCCCCCATGCCACGAGTGCTGGGGTGTTTGGGATAAACCTGAGCACTCTTGTTCCCATTTTCGGGTCCTTCGAGGGAGGTGCTCAGCACAACGAACAAGGCAATCGGACTATATGCGTTATCACTCTCACTTAGCCATAGAATTCTATAATTTTAAATTTCGGCGAAGCCCCTAGTATTCGGAAGGCCGAATATGGGGCGCTATACATGCCTTAAGCCGGACAGGGCCGACTCCTCGCTCTAAGCGGCATAAGTCTTTAGGGACTTGAAACCTCTCGAACAGCGACCAGTCTCTCACCTTATCATGACAGTCGGTTTTAGCTTTCTCTACTGAGGTGCTTAGCCCAGAAGAACCGGGGCACAATCGCAGTAGTTCTCCCAGTGCTACCTTAGCCGATATAGCGGAACGTAAGGTACCAAAACATGGGAGCCGGGCAAACCCAACTAATGACCCAAGACATGATTCGGAGCTGATGCATATAATGCTATAAGTTCGGGGTGCCACACTATCGAAAGTGTTCAGGCTTCTCACGCCGTATTAAGG
This sequence comes from Triticum aestivum, assembly GCF_018294505.1. Taxonomy (NCBI): domain Eukaryota; kingdom Viridiplantae; phylum Streptophyta; class Magnoliopsida; order Poales; family Poaceae; genus Triticum; species Triticum aestivum. Next base: position 128,979,843 of record NC_057803.1, on the reverse strand, counting down.
GTATGTCTAAGCCCCTAGCATATTGGCCGTACTAGAGTGTATGGGTGCTAGATGTCATGAATGAACATATATATATATATATATATAAAGGAAGAATGCGATAATAGTCCTAATGCTATGCATTGTTTATTCAAAAAGGTGTGTTAAAGCAGAATGATACAAGTAGTGCGATAAGCAAAAAGTGGGACTATTTGACATGTCCCTTCCAAGGGCAAGCTGAGGAATAGTATTAAAGCAAGTATTTCACTCGTTATCGTAATCCACCTGGGAGTTCCGTTGTGTGACATAGCTTTCTGCCTCCTTGGTTGTTGCATCAAGTGTTCGGCAATGATGCTGCCGGACATGGTTTCCAGAGATTAAAGTCCTGAAAGAGAAAAATTACAAAGCGGGAAGCCCCTAGTGCGGTTTAAGCCGCGTCTTGGAGTGTGACGTAGTCCTGCCCCCCTCCCCACGTGTGCCCATAGTATTTTTAATGCGTAATTATGTACGTGTGGCACAGATTTCACCGTTTGGCTGGGACCGGGGTGGGGGCCGTATTTCTATGCGAGCTCAGAACGTGACAGGCGGTCTAGTTGCCGATTACTCCGGGCATGCTTGAGGGTGTCCGGGTCCTTAATCGCTAAACTAGTGGATTGCCTTAAGAGGTTGGTTTGCGCTTCTGCTGCGAGGGCCGCAGTGTGCTCCTCCATGCGGAGAGAGCGCTCTGTGTTTCCATTGACTGTGATGACCCCCCGAGGTCCTGGCATCTTGAGCTTGAGATATGCATAATGCGGTACCGCATTGAATCTTGCAAATGCGGTTCGCCCGAGCAGTGCATGGTAGCCACTGCGGAACGGGACTATGTCGAAGATTAACTCTTCGCTTCTGAAGTTATCCGAGGACCCGAAGACCACCTCCAGTGTTACTGAGCCTGTGTAATGGGCCTCTACACCTGGTATGACGCCTTTAAAGGTCGTTTTTGTGGGTTTGATCCTTGAGGGGTCTATGCCCATTTTGTGCACTGTGTCCTGATAAAGCAGGTTCAGGTTGCTGCCGCCATCCATAAGGACTCGAGTGAGGTGAAATCCATCAATGATTGGGTCTAGGGCCAGTGCGGCGAGTCCGCCATGACAGATACTAGTGGGGTGGTCCCTGCGATCGAAGGTGATCAGACAGGAGGACCATGGTTGAATTTTGGGGCGACTGGCTCCAACGCATATACGTCCCTGAGTGCATGCTTTTGCTCCCTCTTGGGGATGTGGGTTGCGTATATCATGTTCAACGTCCGCACTTGTGGGGGGAACCTCTTCTGTCCTCCGGTGTTCGGCTGCCGGGGCTCCTCCTCGTCATCGCTATGTGACCCCTTATCTTTGTTTTTGGCATTTAACTTGCCAGCCTGCTTGAACACCCAATAATCCATGTTGGTGTGGTTGGATGGCTTGTCGGGGTGCCGAGTATTTGACACGAGCGATCGAGTATACGTTCCAAACTGGACGGGCCCGGAGTGCTTCTTTTGAATGGCTTTTTCCGCTGACTGGGTTTAGAGCCTTTGAACCCGGCATTGACTACAGTGTCCTCGGCATTGTCATTGTTAATGCGGAGCTTATGTTTGTTGCGACGTGACCTGCCGTTGCCGTCCTTGGTATCCGAAGTACCATGGTTCTTTGATATGTTATTGCTGCAAGCCAACCAGTTGTCCTCTCCCGCACAGAAGCAGGTCATGAGTGTCGTGAGGGCTGCCATAGATTTCAGCCTTTCCTGGCCAAGGTGCCGGGCGAGCCATTCATCGCGGATGTTGTGCTTGAGAGCTGCTAGGGCCTCTGCATCCGGACAGTCGACGATTTGATTTTTCTTTGTTAGGAACCGTGTCCAGAATTGCCTGGCCGATTCCTCTAGCTGCTGAATTATGTGGCTCAAGTCATCGGCATCTGGTGGTCGCACATAAGTGCCCTGAAAGTTGTCGAGGAATGCGGCTTCCAGATCTTCCCAACAGCCGATGGACTCTGTTGGCAAGCTGTTGAGCCAATGCCGAGCTGGTCCTTTGAGTTTGAGTGGGAGGTATTTGATGGCGTGTAGGTCATCACCGCGGGCCATGTGTATGTGCAGGAGGAAATCCTCGATCCATATCGCAGGATCTGTTGTGCCGTCGTATGATTCTATATTTACGGGTTTGGAACCCTCTGGGATTTGATGATCCATTACTTCGTCTGTGAAGCATAAGCGGTGTGCAGCGCCTCTGTACTGGGCTATATCGCGACGCAGCTCAAATGTGTCTTGCCCGCTGTGTTTGGCCCGGCCGAACTTACTTTTACTGTATCCGGCATGACGATTATCGTCTCGCATAGTGGCACACCCTCGTGATCCTTATATCGATCTTGCGTGTCTTGCTTTGTCCTCCAATACGTCTCACAGGTCTGGCGTATTTCCCCCTGCCTTTTCATTTGAATGGCGTCGAGGTGCGGGCTAAGCATTTGGCTGGAATGCCTCTCTGTCGCGGCCACGAGGTGGCCGATCAGCTGCGTCATACGCCGGGGATGGTGCTTCCTCCTCCAGTCAGGGTAGCAACCTGCACTTTGGGTAACTCTTGCAGGGGCGTTCGAGTTTATATTCCTCGGCCGCCAGGACCTCAGTCCATCTGTCAGCTAGCAAATCTTGATCAGCTTCAAGCTGCTGCTGCTTTTTCTATAGGCTATTTGCCGTGGCTATAAGCCGGCGCTTGAAGTGCTCTTGTTCGACGGGATCCTCTGACATGACAAATTCATCATCGTCGAGGCTTGCCTCGTCTTCGGAGGGAGGCATGTAATTGTCATCCTCTGCCTCTCCATCTGCCGCTCTCTCTGGAGGGCTGGCTTCTCCATCCTCCTGCCCTAAATCTTGCTGGAGGGGATTCTTGCCATCTTCGGCACTGTCCGGAGTGCTATTATCTCCTGTGCCGGTATCACCACTTTTGCCATGGCGGGACTTTGAGCGGCGCCGCTGATGCCGGAGCTTGGGCTGCTTCTTGGAGGGGTCATCCTCCGTTGTCTCGTCGCCATTGCCTTCTTTGGGTGTGTCCACCATGTATATATCGTATGATGAGGTGGTTGTCCAGTGCCCTGTCGGCAGTGGTTCCTCTTCGTCTCCCGCATCGTCGTCCATACCGTTGATGTCTTCGGAGTTGAAGTCGAGCATGTCGGTTAAATCGTCGACAGTGGCTACTAAGTGGGTGGTGGGTGGGAGGCGAATTTCTTCGTCATCCGCATCCCAATCCTGCCGGACATAGTTCGTCCAGGATCCTCCTGACAAGGAGAGAGACCTTAATGAGTTCAGTATGTTGCCGAAGGGCGAGTGCTGAAAAATATCCGTGGAGGTAAACTACATGATCGGCGCCCAATCAGACTCAATAGGAACGGGCGCAGGCGGTTCGGAGTCCGTGGCCGGAGAAGGATCCGGCAGTTTAGCAACACGGCTCTCGTGAAGGGTAAGGTCGATATTTGGCTCGATCACCGCTGAGAATACGGCCTCTGTGACGGGGTCTATCCACCCGTCCATGGATGGTGCAACTGGCTCCGAATTGAGGCTCGGAGCGGCTGCCGGTGCGATCTCCTGAATACGGTCCGATGGTAGAGCTAAATCGTACTCATCGTGACCGCGTGGCGCACAAGGCAGGGGCTCGAATCCGTCGAAGATCAAGTCTCCGCGGATATCGGCCGTGTAGTTTAAGCTTCCAAACCTGACCTGGTGGCCAGGGACGTAACTTTCGATCTGCTCCAGATGGCCAAGCGAGTTGGCCCGCAGTGCGAAGCCACCGAACACAAATATCTATCCGGGGAGAAAAGTCTCACCTTGGACTGCATCGCTATCGATGATAGTAGGAGCCATCAAGCCTACCGGCGACGACACAGAGGAACTCTCAATGAAAGCACCAATGTCGGTGTCAAACCCGGCGGATCTCGGGTAGGGGGTCCCGAACTGTGCATCTAAGGCGGATGGTAACAGGAGGCAGGGGACACGATGTTTTACCCAGGTTCGGGCCCTCTTGATGGAGGTAAAACCCTATGTCCTGCTAGATTTATTCTTGATGATACGAGTATTATAAGAGTTTATCTACCACGAGATCGGAGAGGCTAAACCCTAGAAGCTAGCCTATGGCATGATTGTATGTTGTCCTACGGACTAAAACCCTCCGGTTTATATAGACACCGGAGGGGGTTAGGGTTACACAAGGTCGGTTACAAATGAGGAGATATCCATATCTGTACTGCCTAGCTTGCCTTCCACGCCAAGTAGAGTCCCATCCAGACACGAGACGAAGTCTTCAATCTTTTATCTTCACAGTCAAACAGTCCGGCCAAAGGATATAGTCCGGCTGTCCGGAGACCCCCTAATCCAGGACTCCCTCACTCCCACTCACTTCTTTCGAGAGAAACTCCTTCTCTAGAAAGGATCCATTCTTAGTAATGAATATCTTGCCTTCGGATCTGTAATAGAAGGTGTACCCAACAGTTTCCTTTGGGTATCCTATGAAGACACATTTCTCCGATTTGGGTTCGAGCTTATCAAGTTGAAGCTTTTTCACATAAGCATCGCAGCCCCAAACTTTACGAAACGACAGCTTAGGTTTCTTGCCAAACCACAATTCTTATGGTGTTGTCTCAACGGATTTAGATGGTGCCCTATTTAATGTGAATGCAGTCGTCTCTAAAGCATAACCCCAAGAAGATAGCGCTAAATCAGTAAGAGATACCGTAGATCGCACCATATCTAACAAAGTATGGTTATGACGTTTGGACACACCATTACGTGGTGTTCCAGGTGGTGTGAGTTGTGAAACTATTCCACATTGTTTCAAATGAAGACCAAACTCATAACTCAAATATTCACCTCCACGATCAGATCGTAGAAACTTTATTTTCTTGTTATGATGATTTTCCACTTCACTCTGAAATTCTTTGAACTTTTCAAATATTTCAAACTTATGTTTCATCAAGTAGATATACCCACATCTGCTCAAATCATCTGTGAAGGTTAGAAAATAATAATGATACCCGCCGCGAGCCTCAACACTCATTGGACCGCATACATCAGTATGTATTCGTTCCAATAAGTTAGTTGCTCGCTCCATTGTTCCGGAGAACGGAGTCATAGTCATCTTGCCTATGATCCATGGTTCGCAAACATCAAGTGATTCCAAAAGCCCACCAGCATGGAGTTTCTTCATGCGCTTTACACCAATATGACTGATACGTCTCCGTCGTATCTACTTTTCCAAACACTTTTGCCCTTGTTTTGGACTCTAACTTGCATGATTTGAATGGAACTAACCCGGACTGGCGTTGTTTTCAGCAGCATTGCCATGGTGTTATTTATGTGCAGAAACAAAAGTTCTCGGAATGACCTGAAACTTCACGGAGACTATTTTTGGAAATAATAAAAAATACGGGCAAAAGATCAAGACCAGGGGGCCCACACCCTAGCCACGAGGGTGGGGGCGCGTCTGCCCCCCTGGGCACGCCCCCTACCTCGTGGGCCCCCTGGAGCTCCTCCGACCTCAACTCCAACTCTATATATTCGTGTTTGGAGAGAAAGAAATCAAGGAGAAAGATTCATCGCGTTTTATGATACGGAGCCGTCGCCAAGCCCTAAACTCTCTTGGGAGGGCTGATCTGGAGTCTGTTCGGGGCTCCGGAGAGGGGAATCCGTTGCCATCGTCATCATCAACCATCCTCCATCACCAATTTCATGATGCTCAATGCTGTGCGTGAGTAATTCCATCGTAGGATTGCTGGACGGTGATGGGTTGGATGAGATTTATCATGTAATTGAGTTAGTTTTGTTAGGGTTTGATCCCTAGTATCCACTATGTTCTGAGATTGATGTTGCTATGACTTTGCTATGCTTAATGCTTGTCACTAGGGCCCGAGTGCCATGATTTCAAATCTGAACCTATTATGTTTTCATGAATATATGTGAGTTCTTGATCCTATCTTGCAAGTCCATAGTGACCTACTATGTGTTATGATCCGGCAACCCCGAAGTGACAATAATCGGGACCACTTCCGGTGATGACCGTAGTTTGAGGAGTTCATGTATTCACTATGTGTTAATGCTTTGGTCCGGTACTCTATTAAAAGGAGGCCTTAATATCCCTTAGTTTCCGCTAGGACCCCGCTGCCACGGGAGGGTAGGACAAAATATGTCATGCAAGTTCTTTTTCATAAGCACGTATGACTATATTTGGAATACATGCCTACATTACATTGATGAACTGGAGCTAGTTCTGTGTCACCCTAGGTTATGATTGTTACATGATGAACCGCATCTAGCATAATTCTCTATCACTGATCCATTGCCTACGGGCTTTCCATGTATTGTTCTTCCCTTATTTACTTTTCCGTTGCTATTATTACAATCATTACAAAATACCAAAAACATTACTTTTGCTACCGTTACCACTACTATCATATTACTTTGCTACTCAATACCTTGCTGCTGATATTAAGTTTCCAGGTGTGGTTGAATTGACAACTCAGCTGCTAACACTGAGAATATTCTTTGGCTCCCCTTGTGTCGAATCAATAAATTTGGGTTGAATACTCTAACCTTGAAAACTGTTGTGATCCCCTATACTTGTGCGTTATCAAGACTATTTTCGGGCACCGTTGCCGGGGAGCATAGCTCTATTCTTTGAGTCACTTGGGATTTATATCTGCTTATCATTATGAAGAACTTGAAAGATCCAAGAACCAAGATTTATCCCTCAACTACGAGGGGAGGTAAGGAACTGCCATCTAGCTCTGCACTTGACTCACCTTCTGTTTTGAGTAAGCTTGTGACACCTAAACCTGCTTCTGCTATTAATTATGATATGTCACATATTATTGATGATGCCACTTTTTCTATGCATGATACTTATGATGGAACTACTTCTATGCTTGATACTACTGTGCCACTTGGTGAATTTCTTGATGAACAACTTGCTAGGGCTAGAGAGAATGAAATTATTGAAACTGACAATACTGATGGAAGTGATTATGAAGGCTCTCCTAATAAATATGAATTACTTGTTGTGCCTGAGGGCTATGTTATGGATGAAGAAACTAAAAGAGACTTTCTTGCTTGCAATGATAGAAGTGATCTTAAGAAATTATTAGGTAAGCTTAAACAAAAAACTCTGAATGCTAGAATGAGATATGATCCTGCTTATGCTACTTCACCCATCTTTCTTACTGATAAGGATTATGAATTCTCTATTGATCCTGATATAATTACTTTGGTTGAATCTGATCCTTTTTATGGCTATGAATCTGAAACTGTTGTGGCACATCTTACTAAATTAAATGATATAGCCACCCTGTTCACTAATGATGAGAGAACTCGATACTTTATATCCTTAAAATATTTCCGTTCTCATTAAAGGGTGATGCTAAGATATGGTTTAATTCTCTTGATCCTGGTTGTGTGCATAGTCCCCAGGATATGATTTATTACTTCTCTGCTAAATATTTCCCTGCTCATAAGAATAAAGCTGCTTTAAGGGATATATATAATTTTGTGCAAATTGAAGAAGAGAGTCTCCCACAAGCTTGGGGAGGCTTCTCCAATTACTTAATTCTTTGCATGATCATCCTCTTAAGAAAAATGAAATACTTGATATCTTTTATAATGGACTAACCGATGCTTTCAGAGATTACCTGGATAGTTGTCCTGGTTCTGTTTTCAGGGAAACAACACCGGATGAAGCTGAAATTCTATTGAATAATATGTTGACAAATGAAAATAATTGGACACTTCCTGAGCCAACTCCTGAGCCTATTCCTAAACCAACTCCGAAGAAAAGAGATGTTCTATTTCTCAGTCCTAAAGATATGCAGGAGGCAAAGAAATCCATGAAAGAAAAGGGTATTAAAGCTGAAGATGTTAAGAATTTACCTCCTATTGGAGAAATACATGGTCTTAATTTACCGCCTGTTGAAAAAATATATGGTCTTAATCCATCACCTATTGAAGAAACACATGGTCTTGATAACCCGACACAGGTAGTAAAGGTAAATTCTCTCTATAGATATGATAAAGCTGAAATCCCATTCACCAAGTTTGCTAGCCCGTGCTTAGATGAGTTTGATAAATTTATGGTTAAGCAAGAAGACTTCAATGCTTATTTTGGTAGAGAATTAAAACGCAGTGCTAATATGCTTGAACACTTGGGTGATTATATGGCTAAAGTCAAAGGTGAACTTAAACTTATTAGTAAACATGCTTCTATGGTTACCACTCAAGTAGAACAAGTACTTAAAGCTCAAAATGATTTGCTCAATGAATTGAATAGTAAGAATAAGGACTATGCTATTAGAGTGGCTACTAGAACCAGTAAAATGACTCAGGAACCTTTGTATCCTGAAGGACACCCTAAGAGAATTGAGAAAGATTCTCAGAGAAATAATATAGATGCACCTAGTCCTTCTAAAAGGAAGAAAAAGAAAAATGATATGACTTTGCATGCCTCTAGTGAACCTATTGCTAAAACACCTGAGAATCCAAATGATATTTCTATTTCTGATGCTGAAACACAATCTCGTAATGATCCTGAAACTAGTGATAATGTTAATGATAATGTTCATGATGATGCTCAACCTAGCAATGATAATGATATAGAAATTGAACCTTCTATTGATCTTGATAACCCACAATCAAAGAATCAACGTTATGATAAGAGAGACTTTGTTACTAGGAAACATGGTAAAGAAAGAGAACCATGGGTTCAAAAACCCATGCCTTTTCCTCCCAAACCATCCAAGAAAAAGGATGATGAGGATTTTGAGCGCTTTGCTGAAATGATTAGACCTATCTTTTTGCATATGCGGTTAACTGATATGCTCAAAATGAATCCTTATGCTAAGTACATGAAAGAAATTGTTACTAATAAAAGAAAGATACCGGAAGCTGAAATTTCCACCATGCTTGCTAATTACACTTTTAAGGGTGGAATACCTAAGAAGTTACGAGATCCAGGAGTACCCACTATACCATGCTCCATCGAAAGAAATTATGTTAAAACTGCTTTATGTGATCTTGGAGCCGGTGTTAGTGTTATGCCTCTCTCTTTATATCGTAGACTTGATTTGAATAAGTTGACACCGACTGAAATATCTTTGCAAATGGTTGATAAATCAACTGCTATACCTGTCAGTATTTGTGAGGATGTGCCTGTTGTGGTTGCAAACGTCACTATTTTAACGAACTTTGTTATTCTTGATATTCCTGAGGACGATAGTATGTCTATTATTCTTGGAAGACCCTTTTTGAATACTACAGGGGTTGTTATTGACTGCACCAAAGGCAATGTCACTTTTCATGTTAATGGTAATGAGCATACGGTACACTTTCCGAGGAAATAACCTCAAGTTCATAGTATTAATTCTATTGGAAAAGTTCCATCGATTATTTTTGGAGGTTTTGAATTTCCTCTTCCTACTGTCAAGAATAAATATGATATTTTAATTATTGGGGATGTACATATCCCCGTTGAGGTAACATAGCACTACTAGGAAAAGGCCTACTAATGGTGCACCAGTTTTGCCTACTAATGGCGCATCACTGTTGCGCCATTAGTATCACGCCACTAGTATTTATTACTAATGGCGCACCACTGGTGCGCCATTAGTATCTGGTATACTAATGGCGCACCAACCAATGCGCCATTAGTATGCCTCCCAGGGGCCATATTTAACCATGTGCTTTGGCACACTAATGGTGCACTGCGAATGGATGCGCCATTAGTATACTTGGCATACTAATGGCGCACTGTTTGGTGATGCGCCATTAGTATACTTTGGCATACTAATGGCGCACTCTGTAGTGATGCGCCATTAGTATGGATATTAGGTTTTTTTTTTACTTTTCTGATTTTTGCACAGGTTACAAAATATATTATTTGACAGAATATAGACAGTAGCACACAGCAACAGCAGATTCATCGAATACAATAGAAGATTAGTCTCCGAATACAATCCATCATATTAGTCTCTGAATTCAAAAGACCGAACAAAGATAAAACATTACAAATCTCGAGACCGCGAGTATCGAGTTTGTCTTCACATTACAAGTCGATATCTATCATCTAAACTACCATCACATAGAAGAGAGCTGCGGTCATCATGATGAGCATCATCGCGATGAAACTGGTCTTCATCCGGTTCCTCCAACGCTCCCTCCTCTCTCCCGCTAGATAGCGGGCGTATCTAGATTCCGCCTCCGCCCTAGTGGTGTACCCTTTGTAACTGTTACCGCTGAAACGGTGAACCTGTCTCCGACACTCCTCCCAGTCATCGTAGACTCCGGGAACCTTACCCTTGTACACGACATACGACGGCATCTCTATGCACAAGCCAAACAACAGACAATACATACATAAGCAATATATAAGTATGCAACAAAGGATCGGAAGAGAAAAGCAAGACATGACATTAATAGCACGATTCATGGTCCTACTAATAAATAGCATCGATTACATCTAAGTTGAACGACTGTCCAAACCAAAGAGACATACAAGTTCATTAAAGTTTAATTACAACATGAGCCAATCAATGTTTCAGAACTACACATAGCATCACTACTGTCGACTCGACTCATGGGACCGAAGCGTGGATGAAGCCGCCGTTTGTCGTGATGGTCATGAAATCGCGGGCGTTGTCAGCTTGCATTTGTACCGTTCTGTCTATCTCCCTGTTGGACGGTTGATATCTGAGGTAGAACTGCCCCAAGGTATGAAGGACATCTTGATGGATGATGTCCGCAAACTCTGACTGGATGCGAAAGAATTCTTGTCTGATGTCCGCGTCCTGGATTGCCGACAAGCTCGCAGCCCAATCTTTGAGATTATTTGGTAGCAGAAGGTGATGATGGTCCCTTAAGATCACCCGCATGTGATGGAGGGCGTAGTAGGCATCCTTCTGACCGTCAGGCGGCTGCTTGACGCAGCAGAATGTCGTATTGTGGGCGAACACGTGCTTGTCGTACTTACGAACTGCCCTGGTGAAGGTGCCTACAGATTTGGCGTAGCTGGGGAGAACATCATCAAGAACTTTCTTGATATTTCTGTAGTCTATCTTGGAGTTATGGTTCGGGTCAAAATACGTGGCCATGGAATATTTCGGGCTTAAGAGGATGAGTGTGCAATGTGTGTCATTGCACAGAACACGGAATGTTAGAAAAAAAGAATGATCGAAATCTAAGAAATCATATGTTACAGGGCGGTTAAGGGATGACTTACTAGGGAAAGTAAGCCACAAGGAAGTTATCCTTATCTTGGTTTGCCAGAATGACGTCTTTGAGGTGTGAACTCGCGACTTGGTGGTCCCCAGCGCTGCTCAAGAGCTTGGCACGCATGTAGAAGGGGTCGATGATCACGATGTCCGGGGTCTTGTCTCTAATGATCCGCATCTCCATACTCAGCGAAAACAACCAAACGAAGGTGTAGTGCAGCGGATAAAGGTTAAACATATCAAAGATGTCATCAAACCGCAGGACGATCGTATCCCCGATGTCGCCATCCACAAAGCCCTTGCCCTCTGGCACCTTGGCCATGAAAACCGGGTATGCCACATCATTCTCTCTTAGACATCGCTTCTCCAAAGAAAGAACATTGTCGTGCAGACTCCGCATAGCACCGGTTGCAGCAATGAGCATATTTGTCGGTTGCATTGCCCTACCCGCCACACGCACCCTCATCGATATATCCTTAGGTGAAGGTGGCCCGTCCTGAGCACGGATCGTACTCGGTGCCGGCTGGCTCGCACCGGCGCCCTTTTTAGTCTACCATTTTCGGCTCTTCTTCTTGATCTGTTGTAATGGGACCGAGTTCTGCTCAAAGACCGCCTTCTTGAGCGTGTTGGGGCTGATAATATTTCGCACCTCAGCTATCTGAGGATCGGTGAAGGTAGTAGCTGGAGGCGTCTCCTGAGAACTGAACGCCAGATGACGCCTGTTGCAACTAGGTTTCTCCGACGTACCAGCTAGATCGCGGTCGTCTTGGTTGGGTTCTTGAGAAGGAGGCCCGCAGAACTCGTCATCGTACCCATGTTCGGCAAAGTACTTATCGACGTTGGTAAATGTACCGTTGTTGTCGTCGTCCGGATCTTGTGCCATATGCATGTCCGGATCCTGTGCCATAGGGATGTCCGGCATGTCCGGTAGCGTTGCGGCATTCTTGCCATGGCTTGGCGCCGGCACGACTGGCAGTCTTGTCTGTGGGGTGGTGTCCCCCGTCCCCAAACGAATCTGGCTCTTTGGCCAAAGAAGGGGCCAACTTACGCAGGCGCTGAGGGTCATCTCATCTTCTTCGTCGGCCCCAGCAGGTCGAATCGGAGGTAACAGCTCGTCGCAGCCTGGCAGCACCCGAACCACTTCAACCCTATACATTGTGGGTGGCATCGGATTACCGTGGAACACGGGGTTGCCCGGTTGAACGATTCTGCCCTTGGCGACATCGACCAACTCGCCGCCCACGAAGTGCAGGAGAGTGCAAGGAACGTCGGCGGCGCCCTGCGAAAACATGTAGGGCGTCAGGGATGCCCAGTCAAAGGCAAGGAGATGAAGTCCTCGGCCGAGAGGCTTAGTTACCGTGATGTCGTCGAGCTCGGCTAATGTCAAGGCACTGCCAACGGCGGGCGTGCAACTGACGGAGGGGCCGCTTGCTGGCGAGGTGCTGGCCGGCATACACCTGGGTGCATTAAGCTCCAATGCCGGCGTCGGGGACACCAATACCGCTGCCGCTAGAGACACCAATGGCGCCGCCGTTGTAGACACCAATACCGCCGCCGCCGGAGACACCAATGGCGCCGCCTACGCATTGTGCGAGTTGCTGGCCGTGAAGCTGGGAATCGGGGGCGGCCCCTATTGGCCACCCGCAATCCACGTCGTTATCCCATGAATCAAGGTAGGCATAATGCCGGTGAGCGTCGATCCCAGTTGTTGTTGCACTTGCTCTTGGACCATCTCCGGAATCCATGCCACTTGCGCCTTGAGTGCTTCAACCTCGCGCAACTGGCTTTCCGAGCTGGTCTTTTTCTCCTTTCGCCCACCAGCGGTATAGTATGACGACCATTTTGTGGACAAGCCTTTGCCGGCCACACGACTAGCTGACGTTGGCTTACTGAGCTTATCCTTGTTTTTCATTACGTTCAATGCCCTATTCAAAGGGGTGTTGAAAGGGGAGCTCTGAGATGACCCCGCGCTACTGCTTTCTTTGTCCTGCGGAAGGAACGTGAACCATTTAGAAATATTGGGGATTAATTAGAATGCAACCATATGGAGATAATTATGCGGGGGTGTATTCCTTACCAGAACAAGCTCAAGCGCCTTGGTCTTCGGATCCGTGGTAAGCTCCTTTGTTACCGGGTCCACCTTGTACAGGGCCCTGAGAAAGTTCCTGGTTTGCTTGTCACGGTATTTCTTGAAGCGTGGCGGTAGGCCTTGCTCGACACGCTCCGCGTCCTCCTTGTCCCATATAGGCTCCACCACTCTGTAACCGCCGGGACCGAGTTGGTGGACCCCTATGTTCAACTGCCGCATTTCTTTCCCCCACTGACTTGATTCGGAGGTTGCGGGGCTCTTGCACTTGATCTTGAACTCCTTGTAGTCATCTTCGCTAATCAAAGGATATTTCGCCTTGATCTTCTCATAACTATCACCTTTGTCAATCATTGCCTTCACCGTGCTTTTCCAAGTAGACAGGGTCGTGCTCATCCTCGTGAGGGCGGCACCGTTCACTTTATTCCCTGAGAGGCGTGTGTTTGCGAACTCAGCGGGGAACTTGTATCGTTCGTGCAGCTTCGTGAAGAGGAGGCTGCGCAAATTCCCTCGGTCCTTATGCCTTAGGTTCTCGGTGTTGATCGAGGCGGTGCTCTGGAGAATGGACCCGAGCTGAACCGAGTACCCCTTGACTACGTGTTTGGGTGCCGTCGGATGCCCGTAGGAGTTCACTTCTGTAAATTCCTCCCTGACGGTGCCGAGCACGTTCAGGCGCCGGTTCTTCCGTTGCCTCTTCGGTTAGCTGCCATCTGTGCATGCGCCGCCATCATCGGTAGTGGCATCCGCGGCGCCATCATCAGTGGTGTCATCCCCGACACCACTAGGGGTTGTGTAGTCAGGATCGGTGTCTTCCGCGGCATCCTCATAGCGGTGAGGTTCTTCCTCCAACTCCTGGGACAGCTCCCAGAATTGCTTGCTGCCCGAACCGCCGGCCTCATCGTTGTGGGCCATGTTTCGCCCTAAATAGGAAAAAAGTTTGGTCAAAAAGTTGGTTATTGTCAAGGAACAAGATCATGGTCTCATCATTTAGGGTTTGTCGACACCGAGGCATCCTAAAAGCTAAGCTTTTATCATTTAGGGTTTGTCGACGTCGAGGCACCCTAAAAGCCTAAGCATACATCATTTAGGTTCTCATTGACACCGAGGCACCCTATAGAAGCCAAGTTAAGTTTTCATCATTTAGGGTTTATCAATGCCGAGGCACCCTAGGTTGGGCCTAATCACTTGGCTCTATTGCCACCTATGTTGGGTTTATCATCTAGGGTTTATCGATGCTAAGGAGAATTCTAAGTTGGGCCTAATCACCCCGGCCCATGCATTAGTCGCAAGTACCCCATATGTCCTATTTTTAGCAAAGTCATGCTAAAATTCACGGAAAATCTCAGCATGACCTTTGCTGAAAATAGGACATATGGAGTACCCGAATTTGCTGGAACGGAAGTTAATCGACATTCCGGCAAACTCAAGGGCCTCTCGGGGTACCTGCAAATTCATCACGACACAATGGTCGGAGACAAAACCCAGCAAACTAGCAAGATGATCATCATCTTTGCAAGTCATTACTTGTCAAATTCAGAAGAAGGAACAATTTATTTGTCACATAGTTGGCCCATACAGAGAAGCAACACCCTGCACTAGCCTAAAAACAAGTGAAGTTTCACCCATATAAGAAAAACTTTATAAAATCAGAGAAGTTGCTAAATTTTTTGTATCCTTCATACACACTGGAGTACAATGCTTTATAATGTTCCATCATCATTACAGAAATCCAAGAAACACATGGTCTTGAGGATATTCTTTATGATTGATTATTTTAGTTTTACATGCAGATTTTGACCAAAAAACACATGGTCTTTTTAACAGTTTTCAGTTTGGACAGAAATACTGAAAACTACAGTTTGGACAGAATTCCTAACACTTTGGTCTTCTAGTTACAAAACAAAACTGACATAATTCTAGATGCCATAACTGAATTTTTTGACAGTAGCTCAAGTTTTTGACAGTAGCTCCTAACTGTACCACAAAGAATACCATAAAAAATCCAGGATCAATTTTTCTAGAGAAAAGCATCATTGTAAGGGGGGTTTCTTACTCTACCAGATCTACTAGGGGGCAAAGTAGAACTGATATTCTTTTGCTGACTTCTAGTACAAGGTATAGAAGAGGAGGTAAATACAGTAGACATGTATTTGCAGTGTATTAACAGTATAATTTCAATAGATTTATAGTGCAAATTTATAGTAGAATTACAAATACAATGTGAGCCAGAACCATACTCCAAATGTACTGAAAGACACATTAACTAAGCAAAAAAAGGCAAACCAGCAAACACACACACACACACCTCCAAAGAGATTTGGTTCTTCATATATATGACTAAATTAATAGATGAGTTCAGAGGGGGGAGGTTTGGCTAAAACACTACCTGCACTCCACTTAATAGATGAGTGCAGTCTGACCTCATGCACATATATGAAGTGAACATGTAGTACAAGAGCATAAGTTCTGAACATACTAGGTTCACAAATTTACCAGTCTTATGATCAGCACAATGATCATAAACAAAACATAGCCATTACAAGCTTTGCATCTTATCATACAGTAAGTAGAAACACAAAAGTCATGAAGATCTTCCCCCATTCCCCATGTAGAAAAGGATCTAGCTCCCCCTACAGATGTATAGATCAATCAGTTCAGTTCTAATGTTACTAGACTTCTGTACCTACACTTCTGTACCTAGCTCGGTATTTTTCAGAACTGAATTTCAGAGTACTCTAAATGTTGTGTGCCCTAGTATTTCTGTGTTCCCTGGCATTTCTATAACATTCAGTAGCATGACAATTTTAACATGTTGAGAAAAATTCAGTAACATCTACGGTTAATCATGTATTGAACAGTCAAAATTATGTTATGGTACAGTAACTCAAAATCTGCTGCCGTCACTAAATGTCATGGTTTTACCGCAAAGTTTTTCATTTGAAAACTTCACTATAGTAATCTATTGTACCCTAGAAATCTGGGGATGTTCTGTAAACAAGGCTACGGATACCCATGATGGGCATGCTAATGATAATTAGTACTCCGTATTACAGTATTAGTAGATGATCTGAAGATTCTGATACGGCAAATGGCGATAGTATCATGCTATATCCACTCAGACAATCCCCATCACGAACCCATTTCACTCACTTTTGCAAAGCATCAGGGCACCAAAGTGTCCATAGGCAGCAACAACTCTACCCCAATTTCAGCTAAAGACAAGGCGAGCACGGCTAATCCAGCTACAATACACGAAGCTATAGAGAGTAGCTACCCAATGATGCCCGCATTCATGAGTGCCATGCCGATCTTGACGACAAGGTAAAGAAAGGCCAAGGAAACCAAATCCCCAAAAAATGTTTGCCCTCGATCAAGGCATGATCCATCCTTCCTAACCAACATTGTCAATCTAGCTACTAGCTCTAGGTGGCCCTAGGGTTTGCAGGGGAGGGGGTGGAGGAGAAGGGAGGAATCACCTGGGGGAGGGGATGGAGGAATGGAGGAAGACGTCGGGGGTCCGGGCGCGGGCGGAGGGGCTTGGGCGGGAGGACGTCGAGTGCGCGGGCACGGGCGGAGGGGGATGGTGAGGGAGGCGGCGCTTGGCTCGGCGTCGCATGGCCTG
>NC_057803.1:128942784-128961983 GCF_018294505.1 Triticum aestivum | reverse complement strand
TGGGTCGTCGGCGGTGGTGGAGCTAGCGGGGGAGGGTGCGGGTGGGATCGAGATCGAGATGGAGGGGGATAGCGATCGAGATGAAGGGGCATCGAGATCGAGATGGAGGGGGATAGCGATCGAGATGGAGGGGATCGAGATCGAGTGTCCTCATGAATATTCAATATTTTATCATATTGAATATGAAAAAATATCATCAAATTTGAAAAAATATTCATGAATCCAAAAAGTGCCCATGAAATTTAAAAATATTCAAGATATCAAAAAGTGCCCATGAAATACAACCGAGAAATGAAGACTACGATTTAAATACAGTCCATCTTAGCTAGCTATCTATTCATAATCTTCTTGCCCTTCTTTTTCGCAAATGGAGTTCTTCTGTGGAACGGACGTCCTTTAGGTAGGGTGGTCCTGCTTCTTCTTGTGGTGTATGCTGCTACTACTTCATCGTCGTCGTCATGTTCGATCTTCGGGTCGCCGTACTTGTCGAAGTCTTGCTCATTGGCTACTCCATCCATTCCGATGATCTTCCTTTTGCCTCTCCTCACGACAACACGACTGGGCTTTGACGGGTCGGTAATGAAGAAGCATTGGTCCACTTGGGAAGCTAGTACCCATGGCTCATTTTTTGCGGTGACGTTTGCACCCGCGGTCTTGGATTTGGCTTCAGGTATAACCATGGTGGTGAAATACCGGTCTTTTTTTAGGACGCTCTTGGCCCATCTGACACGGAACATCGGGACCTTCTCTCCAGCGTAGCTCAGCTCCCAGATCTCCTCGATCCTTCCGTAGTATCTGTCCTTGTCGTTACCGGTGTAGGATTCCATCGTTACCCCGGAGTTCTGATAACCATCGCTCTTCATGTCCTTGTCCTCGGTGTAGAATGTGTAGCCGTTGATATCGTACGCCTCATAGGTCATCAGGTTGTGCTCGGCGCCCTGTGACAAGGTGAATATGAGTTGTTCTTCTGCGGAAGAATCCTCATGTAAAGGGTACGACAGAAGCTTCTGCTTGAACCAACGCGTGAAACATGAGTTGTGCTCTTTGATTATATCTCCGTCCGTCCTCTGTTGGCCTCGGTCATTGTACGTCTTCTCAATAAAGGTTTTGTGCTCTACCACCCAAGGATCGACCACGTCTATGTGTTGTAGCGCGACTAGGTTTGCTCTTTCAAAGTCGGTGAGTCGACCCTCGAAGTCGACATGCATTTCGCGGCGACCCTCACGGTGACCCCATCCAGCAAGCCTGCCGAGGTGCCTGTTGACGGGCAGACCAATGGGGTTACTAATGGCGCACCATGGCACAGTGCGCCATTATTAGTTTAAACTAGTAATGGCGCACTATGCAACGGTGCGCCATTAGTAGTTTTGCAAAAAAGTAAAAAAAATATGGTAGTGGCGCACTCTATGGCGCACTCTCCCCGGATGCGCCATTAGTATGTTTGAAAAAATGAAAAAAAAAAACATTTTGTTACTAGTGGCGCACCGTGTGCCTGGTGCGCCATTAGTGTCTTCCACACTAATGGCGCATCTCCACATGGTGCGCCATTAGTATATAGTAGTGGCGCACCACTTCTCTGGTGCGCCATTAGTGTCAATTTCATCTTTAGCCCTTTTCCTAGTAGTGTAGTGTTATTCGAAATTTCTCCGGTTCCATGTTATTCGGAATGAGTTTGTTAACAAGACTTGATCAACCTTGTTATTGGATTCCTATGGATGAGGTTAGAAAGCACAACCTTTTGTGCCCTCCTTTCACTTTCTGTTATTTATATTAAATAAAGTAAAAATAATATTTTCTGTGTGTTATGTGAATTATCCATGCAATATAAAAATACCCCGAAAATAAAAGTTCTCCAAATGCCCTGAAATTTAAATATGATTTTTTCTAGAATATTTGAGAATATTTGGCACTAAGAACACAGCAGGGGGCATCCACCTGGCCACGAGGGTGGAGGGCGCGCCCTACCCACCTGGGCACGCCCCCCTGCCTCGTGGGCCCATGGTGGCCCTCCTCCACTTATTCCTGCACCCACACACTCCTTCCTCCCACAAACACCATTATCCAGCTCAAGCACGAGTTCTAGCTCATTTTGCTACGATTTTCGATCTCCTTGCTCAAAGCACCTCTCATAAAACTGCTTTGGGGGAATGTTCCTGTTAGCCAGTAAACCGTGATGTGTGTGTGTGTCAGTTAGACGGACGCGTGGGGTGTGGCCGTGCCGGGCGCTGGAACCAGTGGCGTCCCGTTGGCGTGCGTGCGCGGCGGGCGCCGGAGCTGAGGAGCGCGGGGCGGGCGTTGTGTGGGCAGCGTCTAGTTGCATGCATGGATGAGTTAGTTAGACGTAGTTGTAGTAGCTAGGCTGTTAGGAGTGGCCGGTGGAGCTGGTCGCGTCGCTCGCATGGCGCGCGTCGTGCGCATGGCCGGTTCGCCCGCTGCATGCAGCGGAGAGCTAGCTACGAGGAAACGTGAGGGCTGCGTCGTTGTGCATTTAAAAAGCCACGGCTGCCAGTGTGTATTTTGGGGGGAGCTGAGTACGTGCTCAGAGAGAAAAAAGATGCCGTTCGAGCGGCGGGTGGCGTATGTGCGCCTGGAAAACACTTGTGTCTCTGTCCTTCTTCCTTCTCTTTCCTTCTTCTTCCTCTGGTGATCTAGTTCAGAGAGAGAGAAAGGTGCAGCGAGAGAGAGAGTGAGAGCAAGGGCATAGCCACGGCAACAACATTTGGTATCAGAGCCACAGGTTCGGGGGGCGGCCGTGGTGTGCGTCCGCATCCGCGACGCGCACGGCAAGCGCGGCGGAGATGGAGGCTACGGCCACGGCGTCCGCGGCGAGTGCGGCGGACATGGACGCGTCGGCTGCGATGCGCGGCCATGCACGGTGATGCCGTGCGCACAACGAGTAGCGGCGATCGCAGAGACGAGGAGGCCGCGGAGGACCTGCGTGGTGGCGCAGAGGTTGCGACGGCTCGACGCGACGACCGTGGAGGCGCTGTGCTGCGGTCGACGCGCAGTGGTGCAAGGGCAATAAGCGCGGCGGCGAGCCGGGCGCGACCGGTGCGTGGTATGGGTGCGCACCGGACACGTTGGGCACGTCGGGACCGTGGGGGTGGACCGTATCGAGGCGCTGGACCTGGTTGCGAAGATCGCGTACGTGCGCGGCGGGAGCATGGGCCGGGAGCGCAGGACGTGGGGAGTGCGCGCGAAGGGCACGGTGGCACGGTAGCAGGCGTGGCAGCGACGTCAGGGCGGTGGCGGCTACAACGACGATGATGTTGACGGCACGGCGGAGCGCGCGTCGCTGGCGTGGCAAAGGCAGCGGAGGACTGACCATGTCGGGGCGCTAGACTCGGGCCGTGGCGACTGCATGTGCATCGTGTACACGAGCTTAGGAGCGCGGGACGTGCGGTGCTGCGCGGTGGAGGTTCTAGCGGCGGTCATGGCGCCGACGTCAATGACGAGCCGACTCTTCAGTAGGTCACGGTTTAGGGGGAGAATGTTAGCCAGTAAACCATGATGTGTGTGTGTGTCAGTTAGACGGACGCGGGGTGTGGCCGCGTCGGGCGCTGGAACCAGTGGCGTCCCGTTGGCGTGCGTGCGCGGCGGGCGCCGGAGCTGAGGAGCGTGGGGCGGGCGTTGCGTGGGTAGCGTCTAGTTGCATGCATGGATGAGTTAGTTAGACATAGTTGTAGTAGCTAGGCTGTTAGGAGTGGCCGGTGGAGCTGGCCGCGTCGCTCGCATGGCGCGCGTCGTGCGCATGGCCGGTTCGCCCGCTGCATGCAGCGAAGAGCTAGCTACGAGGAAACGTGAGGGCTGCATCGCTGTGCGTTTAAAAAGCCACGGCTACCAGTGTGTATTTTGGGGGGAGCTGAGTATGTGCTCAGAGAGAAAAAAAGATGTCGTTCGAGCGGCGGGTGGCGTATGTGTGCCTGAAAAACACTTGTGTCTCTGTCCTTCTTCCTTCTCTTTCCTTATTCTTCCTCTCGTGATCTAGTTCAGAGAGAGAGAGAAAGGTGCAGCGAGAGAGAGAGCGAGAGCAAGGGCATAGCCACGGCAACAACAGTTCCTTGGTATGTGACTCCAACATTGGTCCAATTAGTTTTTGTTCTCGTGCTTTATTCATTGCAAATTTGTGTTGCCTAGGTGACCATGTTCTTGAGCTTGCATGTCAAATTTTTATGGTTTCAAGTAGTTCTAATGCATGATACAGGCTCTAGGAACTTGTAGGAGTAGTTGCTATCAATTTTGTTTAGTTCGGTTTACTTTTATTTGAAGTTACTAAAAAATTCATAATTTTTTAGAAAATAATGAAGAGATTTTTGAGGGGCTCATCGAGCCAAAGCTCGAAGGAAAAGCAAAATGAAGAAGCAGAGAGGCCCAAATGATGTTTTTTATGAATTGGCTAAGAATGGCCTTCCGATGATTTCTTGAGAGCAGCCTGGATTTATGATTTTTTTATGAATTGGCTAAGAATGCAGGCCTCACCGACTTCCTCCGCGACCAACGTGAACAGTATCTCTTACTCACCAATACTTTTGTGCAAAACTTCTACTATTATCCTAGGGAATCACCTCCTTCAGTAGAGTTTCATTTATATGATGTGGTTAAGAAGATGTCACTATATGAGTTTTGCAAGGTTTGCAAAATACCTTTCGAGGGTAGCCTAGAGGAACCACATCGTTGAGATGTGGACGAGTATTGACACTATCACTGTAGGGGAAACTAGGAAAGTTTCCGATGCAAGAATCACTAGCATAGATTTTCCTGTTTTACGCTACTTTGCAATATTTACTAGTTGTTGCTTAATTGGTCGCGAAAACTGTGGAAACCTTAGTGTTCCTGATATTTTTATTTTGTTCCATGGTTTATTTCATGATGACTCTGTTAGTATGGGCGGTATTATTGCTAAACGGTTAAGTCTGAACCGTACAAAGGGCCCCATCTTTGGAGGTATCTATGCTTCACGCCTTGCTTCATACTATAACATACCTATTAGGCACTATGAAAAAGAAGAAAAAATGCTGCCTACTATTTATTTAGATTATAAGAGTATGGTAGCGCATGATTTTATTGTAAAGAATAGGGAAGGGGATCATTGTTCTTTGATAAACATCATCCTGGGACTATCACTTTGCATGCTCCTTCCTTGTTTGATTTATCTACAGGTCAGTACCTCGTCTCGCCGGAGGTTATTCACGCCTACCGGAACCCTACATCAGCCACAGAGCCAGAGTCGGAACCACAATTTGATCCTCCACGACAGTCTAATTACCAGTGGGATCCGAAGATGATTGCCAACCAGTGACAATCAGAGTCTTCTTCTTCGCAGTATGACCCCAACTATTACTTTGGATATCCACCAGGCCAGCCGTGGCCATAGACCAACTTAGGCCGAAAGCCCAAGCTTGGGGGAGTACGTATTTCTCATCGACATTACATTCACACACACTCATTGCTAGTTGTCGTTGTTCATACTTTTTCACTGTAATATCCATGTTAGTTTATTTCTTTTTTATGCTTTCTTCTTGTGTGTTTGATAAACCTTAGGAAAAACAAAACAAAAATTAGTTGTAGCTTTTAATTAGTTTACTTTCCATGCCTGTAGTAGTAATTAAAAAGAAAATCCAAAAAGATTTCTTGTTCTTCTTTTGCTTGTTGGGAGCTTTCCCGTGTATATAGTTTTATTTATTTTCTTTTCTTTGGGGGTCGATAGGAGAAGATCATGATTAAATTGTTGAAGTGGCTCTTATATGCATTATTGTTGATCTGACAAAAGAGCCCATATTGTCTTGTCTTCTCCAGCTTAGTCCAATGCACGTGCACTATTATTAGTATCCACATCGTTCGGTCGTGCAAGTGAAAGGCAATTATGACGATATATGATGAACTGATTAAGATGGGAGAAGCTGGTATGAACTCGACCTCTCTTGTTTTTGTAAATATGATTAGTTCATCGTTCCTAATTCAGCCTATTATGAATAAACATGTTTGCGATGACAATTAGAGATCATAGTTTCTTATGCCATTCTTAATTAGCTAGGAGCTTATAATGGTTTACCTTGCATGTCAACATGCTATTAAAATGGTTGTGATGTGGTATGATAGGGTGGTATCCTCCTCTGAATGATTTAAGTGACTTGACTTGGCACATGTTCACGCATGTAGTTGAAACAAAATCAACATAGCCTTCACGATATTTATGTTCATGGTGGATTATATCCTACTCATGCTTGCACTCAATGTTCATTAACTTTAATGCATGTTCATGGCTGTTGTCGCTCTCTAGTTGGTCACTTCCTAGTCTTTTGCTAGCCTTCACTTGTAGTAAGAGGGAATACTGCTTGTGCTTTCAATCCCATAAACCCCAAAGTTATTCCATATGAGTCCACCATACCTACCTATATACAGTATCTACCTGCCGTTCCAAGTAAATTTGTATGTGCCAAACTCTAAACCTTCAAATAAACATCCTGTTTTGTATGCTCGAATAGCTCATGTATCAACTAGGGCTGTCTGTATCTTCCATGTTAGGCGGGTTATTCTTAAGAGGAGTGGACTCCGCTCCTCACTCACGAGAAAATGGCTGGTCACCGGGATGCCCAGTCCCATGCTTAATGCAAATCAAATCAAAATAATTGCAAACAAAACTCCCCCTAGGACTCTTGTTAGTTGGAGGCACTCGTTGTTTCGAGCAAGCCATGGATTGATGCTTATTGGTGGAGGGGGAGTATAAACTTTACCATTCTGTTTGGGAACCGCCTATAATGTGTGTAGCATGGAAGATATCGCCATCTCTTGATTGTTATGTTGACAATGAAAGTATACCGCTCAAAATATTATTCATCTCTATTTCAAAACCGAGCTCTGGCACCTCTACAAATCCCTACTTCCCTCTACGAAGGGCCTTCCTATTTACTTTTATGCTGAGTCATCCTCCTCTTATTAAAAAGCACCCGCTGGAGAGCACCTCTGTCATTTGCATTCATTATTGATTAGATTACATCGAGTATGACTTGACTGGATCTCTTTTACCATGAATTACAATGTCTAGGCCGTCCTTGATCTTTAAAGGTGCTTTGCATTTATGTTTTGGGGTCTCGTAAAGGGCTAGCGAGATACCATCTTGTTATATCATATTATGATTGTTTTGAGAAAGTGTTGTCACCCAAGATTTATTATTATTGCTCGCTAGTTGATTATGCCATTGATATTAGTAAACATGAGACCTAAGCGTTATTGTGAATATGGCTAGTTTATAATCTTTGCTGAAAACTTGAATGCTGGCTTTACATATTTACAACAACAAGAGCAAACAGAGTTTGTAAATGTTTATCTTTATCACTTTCAGTTTGCCAACTGAAATGCTTGAGGACAAGCAAAGGTTTAAGCTTGGGGGAGTTGATACGTCTCCGTCGTATCTACTTTTCCAAACACTTTTGCCCTTGTTTTGGACTCTAACTTGCATGATTTGAATGGAACTAACCCGGACTGGTATTTATTTCAGCAGAATTGCCATGGTGTTATTTATGTGCAGAAACAAAAGTTCTCAGAATGACCTGAAACTTCACGGAGACTATTTTTGGAAATAATAAAAAATCCTGGCAAAAGATCAAGACCAGGGGCCCCACACCCTAGCCACAAGGGTGGGGGCGCGCGTGCCCCCCCTGGGCGTGCCCCCCTACCTCGTGGGCCCCCTGGAGCTCCTCCGACCTCAACTCCAACTCTATATATTCGTGTTCGGAGAGAAAAAAAATCAAGGAGAAAGTTCATCGCGTTTTACGATACGGAGCCGCCGCCAAGCCCTAAACTCTCTCGGGAGGGCTGATCTGGAGTCCGTTCGGGGCTCGGGAGAGGGGAATCCTTCGCCATCATCATCATCAACCATCCTCCATCACCAATTTGATGATGCTCACCTCTGTGCATGAGTAATTCCATCGTAGGCTTGCTGGACGGTGATGGGTTGGATGAGATTTATCATGTAATCGAGTTAGTTTTGTTAGGGTTTGATCCCTAGTATCCACTATGTTCTGAGATTGATGTTGCTATGACTTTGCTATGCTTAATGCTTGTCACTAGGGCCCGAGTGCCATGATTTCAGATCTAAACCTATTATGTTTTCATGAATATATGTGAGTTCTTGATCCTATCTTGCAAGTCTATAGTCACCTACTATGTGTTATGATCCGGCAACCCCGAAGTGACAATAATCGGGACCACTTACGGTGATGACCGTAGTTTGAGGAGTTCATGTATTCACTATGTGTTAATGCTTTGGTTCGGTACTCTATTAAAAGGAGGCCTTAATATCCCTTAGTTTCTGCTAGGACCCCGCTGCCACGGGAGGGTAGGATAAAAGATGTCATGCAAGTTCTTTTCCATAAGCATGTATGACTATATTTGGAATACATGCCTACATTACATTGATGAACTGCAGCTAGTTCTGTGTCACCCTAGGTTATGACTGTTACATGATGAACCGCATCCGACATAATTCTCTATCACCGATCCATTGCCTACGAGCTTTCCATATATTGTTCTTTGCTTATTTACTTTTCCGTTGATATTGTTATAATCATTTAAAAATACCAAAAACATTACTTTTGCTACCGTTACCACTACTATCATATTACTTTGGTACTAAATACCTTGCTGCAGATATTAAGTTTCCAGGTGTGGTTGAATTGACAACTCAGCTGCTAATACTTGAGAATATTCTTTGGCTCCCCTTGTGTCAAATCAATAAATTTGGTTTGAATACTCTACCCTCGAAAACTGTTGCGATCCCCTATACTTGTGGGTTATCAATGACCTAAATGGCAGTTCCACAAATAAGTTGCACTATCATTGTTAATCTTGCATCTTTTGGCTTCAATATTATGAATATGTGTATCACTACAATCGAGATTGAACAAAAACAGACCATTCATCAAGGGTGCATGACCATAAAAGATATTACCCATATAAATAGAACAACCATTATTCTCTGATTTAAATGAATAATCGTCTCGCATCAAACAATATCCAGATATAATGTTCATGCTCAACGCTGGCACCAAATAACAATTATTTAGGTCGAAAACTAATCCCGACTGTAGATGTAGAGGTAGCATGCCAACGGCGATCACATCGACTTTGGAACCATTTCCCAGGCGCATCATCACCTCGTCCTTAGCCAATCTTCGTTTAATCCGTAGCCCCTGTTTCGAGTTCCAAATATGAGCAACAGAATTAGTATCAAATACCCAGGCGCTACTACGAGCATTAGTAAGGTACACATCAATAACATGTATATCAAATATACCTTTCACTTTGCCATCCTTCTTATCCGCCAAATACTTGGGGCAGTTCCGCTTCCAGTGACCAGTCCCTTTGTAGTAGAAGCACTCAGTCCCAGGCTTAGGTCCAGACATGGGATTCTTCCCTTGAGAAGCAACTGTCTTGCTATTCTTCTTGAATTTCCCCTTCTTCCATTTGCCCTTTTTCTTGAAACTAGTGGTCTTGTTAACCATCAACACTTGATGCTCCTTCTTGATTTCTACCTCCACAGCCTTTAGCATTGTGAAGAGCTCGGGAATTGTCCTTTCCATCCCTTGCATATTATAGTTCACCATGAAGCCTTTATAGCATGGTGGCAGTGATTGAAGAACTCTGTCAATGAGACTATCATCAGGAAGATTAACTCCCAGCTGAGTCAAGTGGTAGTGGTACCCAGACATTCTGAGTATGTGTTCACTGACAGAACTACTCTCCTCCATTTTGCAGCTATAGAACTTGTTGGAGACTTCGTATCTCTCAACTTGGGCATTTGCTTGAAATATTAACTTCAACTATTGGAACATCTCATATGCTACATGACGTTCAAAACGTCTTTGAAGTCCCATTCTAAGCCGTAAAGTATGGCACACTGAACTATCGAGTAGTCATCAGCTTTGCTCTGCCAGACGTTCATAACGTCCGGAGTTGCTCCTGCAGCGGGTCTTGCACCTAGCAGTGCTTCCAGGATGTAATTCTTCTGTGCAGCAATGAGGATAATCCTCTAGTTAGGGACCCAATCCGTGTAGTTGCTACCATCATCTTTCAACTTAGCTTTCTCTAGGAACGCATTAAAATTCAAGGGAACGGTAGCACGGGACATTGATCTACAACAACATAGACATGCAAATACTATCAGGTACTAAGTTCATGATAAATTAAAGTTCAATTAATCATATTACTTAAGAACTCCCACTTAGATAGACATCCCTCTAGTCATCCAAATGATCACGTGATCCATATCAACTAGACCATGTCCGATCATCACGTGAGATGGAGTAGTTTTCAATGGTGAACATCACTATGTTGATCATATCTACTATATGATTCACGTTCGACCTTTCGGTCTCAGTGTTCCGAGGACATATCTGCATATGCTAGGCTCGTCAAGTTTAACCCAAGTATTCTACACGTGCAAAACTGGCTTGCACCCGTTGTATGTGAACGTAGAGGTTATCACACCCGATCATCACGTGGTGTCTCAGCACGACGAACTGTAGCAACGGTGCATACTCAGGGAGAACACTTATACCTTGAAATTTAGTGAGGGATCATCTTATAATGCTACCGCTGTACTAAGAAAAATAAGATGCATAAAAGACAAACATCACATGCAATCAAAATAAGTGATATGATATGGCCATCATCATCTTGTGCCTTTGATCTCCATCTCCAAGGCACCGTCATGATCACCATCGTCACCAGCTTGACACCTTGATCTCCATCGTAGCATCATTATCATCTCGCCAACTATTGCTTCTATGACTATCTCTACCGCTTAGTGATAAAGTAAAGAAATTACATGGCGATTGCATTTCATACAATAAAGCGACAACCGTAAGGCTCCTGCCAGTTGCCGATAACTTTTACAAAACATGATCATCTCATACAACTATTTATATCTCATCATGTCTTGACCATATCACATCACAACATGCCCTGCAAAAACAAGTTAGACGTCCTCTACTTTGTTGTTGCAAGTTTTACGTGGCTGCTACGGGCTTCTAGCAAGAACCATTCTTACCTATGCAAACCACAATGATTTTTCATCAAGTGTGTTGTTTTAACCTTCAACAAGGACCGGCCGTAGTCAAACTCGATTCAACTAAAGTTGGAGAAACAGACACCCACCAGCCACCTGTGTGCGAAGCACGTCGGTAGAACCAGTCTCATGAACGCGGTCATGTAATGTCGGTCTGGGCTGCTTCATCCAACAATACCGCCGAATAAAAGTAAGACATTGGTGGTAAGTAGTATGACTATTATCACCCACAACTCTTTGTGTTCTACTCGTGCATATATAACATCTACGCATAGACCTGGCTCGGATGCCATTGTTGGGGAACGCGATATTTCAAAAAAAATCCTACGATCACGCAAGATCTATCTAGGAGATGCATAGCAACGATAGGGGAGAGTGTGTCCACGTACCCTCGTAGACCGAAAGAGGAAGTGTTTAGTAACGCGGTTGATGTAGTCGAACGTCTTCACGATCCAACCGATCCTAGCACCAAACGTACGACACCTCCATGTTCAGCACATGTTTAGCACGATGACGTCCCTCGAGCTCTTGATCCAGTTGAGGACGAGGGAGAGTTCCATCAGCACAACGGCATGGCGACGGTGATGATGAAGTTACCGGCACAGGGCTTCGCCTAAGCACTACGACAATATGACCGAGGTGGTAAACTATGGAGGGGGGCACCGCACACGGCTAACAGATGTCTGTTGTGCCTTTGGGGTGAACCCCCGCCTCCGTATATAAAGGGGGAGGAGAGGAGGCCGGCCATAGGGGGGCGCGTGCCATAGGGGAGTCCAACTAGGATTCCCAATCCTAGTTGGAGTCTCTTTCCTTTCCAAGAGAGGGAGAGAGGGAAGGAGGAGGAAGGGAGAAGGAAAGAGGGGGCGCCGCCCCCTCCCTAGTCCAATTAGGACTGGCCATGGGGGGGCGGCCTTCCTTGCGGCCCTCCTCTCTTTTCCACTAAGGCCCATGAAGGCCCGTTAACTTCCCGGGGGGGTTCCGATAATCCACGGTACTCCGAAACTTCCCGAAACCATTCCGGTGTCCGAATGCTACCTTCCGATATATGAATCTTTACCTATCGACCATTTCGAGACTCCTCATCATCTCCGAGATCTCATACGGGACTTCGAACAAACTTCGGTCATCAAATCACATAACTCATAATATAAATCGTCATCGAATGTTAAGTGTGCCGACCCTACGGGTGCGAGAACTATGTAGACATGACCGAGACACATCTCCAGTCAATAACCAATAGAGGAACCTGGATGCTCATATTGGCTCCTACATATTCTACGAAGATCTTTATCGATCAAACCACATAACAACATACGTTGTTCCCTTTGCCATCGGTATGTTACTTGCTCGAGATTCGATCATCGGTATCATCATACCTAGTTCAATCTCATTACCGACAAGTCTCTTTACTCGTTCTGTAATGCGCCGTCCCGTAACTAACTCATTAGTCACATTGCTTGCAAGGCTCATAGTGATGTGCATTACCGAGAGGGCCCAAAGATACCTCTCCGATACACTGAGTGATAAATCCTAATCTCGATCTATGCGAACTCAACAAACACCATTGGAGACACCTGTAGAGCATCTTTATAATCACCCAGTTAAATTGTGACATTTGATAGCACACAAGGTGTTCCTCCGGTATTCAAGAGTTGCATAATCTCATAGTCAGAGGAACATGTATAAGTCATGAAGAAAGCAATAGCAATAAAACTAAACGATCATTATGCTAAGCTAACAGATGGGTCTTGTCCATCACATCATTCTATAATGATATGATCCCGTTCATCAAATGACAACACATGTCTATGGTCAGGAAACTTAACCATCTTTGATTAACGAGCTAGTCTAGTAGAGGCATACTAGGGACACTTTGTTTGTCTATGTATTCACACATGTACTAAGTTTCTGGTTAATATAATTCTAGCATGAATAATAAACATTTATCATGGTATAAGGAAATATAAATAGCAACTTTATTATTGCCGTTGGGGCATATTTCCTTCACTTAATACACTATATGCATGCTGGATAACGGTCGATGTGTGGAGTAATAGTAGTAGATGCAAGTAGGAGTTGGTGTACTAATCTTGGATGTGATGCCTATATAATGATCATTGCCTGGATATCGTCATGATTATTTGAAGTTCTATCAATTTCCCAACAGTAATTCGTTTACCCACCGTTTGCTATTTTTCTCGAGAGAAGCCACTAGTGAAAACTACGGCCCCCGGGTTCTTTAATAAATTTGCCTTTGCGATCTATTTTCCTTTGCTTTTATTTTCAGATCTACTAAACCCAAAAATACAAAAATACCTTTTTGCAATTTATTTTATTTGAGATCTAATTATCCCATCTATCATATTTTTATCATGTCTGTTTGCCAATTTTTGGCGGTGTTACCCGAAAGGGATTGATAACCCCTTTAACACGTCGGGTTGCGAGTATTTGTTATTTTTGTGCAGGTGTTTTTTACATAGTGTTGCTTGGTTCTCCTACTGGTTCGATAACCTTGGTCTCATCACTGAGGGAAATACCTACCGTCGCTATGTTGCATCATCCCTTCCTCTTTGGGGAAATACCGACATAGTTCTAGCAGACATCAACCTGCACCTCTCTCCACATTTGCAGATAAGGACTTCCCTCGTTCATCCTTATCTCCCACAACCTCATTGTTTAGTAATTAAAAAAGGAAGCCTCTAGAACAATCTGGCATGGTGTGGCTGCTACCGGCGTCGTCCATCCCCATGCCCCCGCTCAGTCCGACCACCAATCACCACCACGCCCCACTCCTCCTCACCTTATATCTCCTCTTTCTCAGGATATCATTAGTTTTTACACATGGAATTACTCTCACATGGGTCAATCACAATAGGTGTATTATAAAAAATGCATATTGATGTTCCGTGCAATGCACGGGCATCTTGCTAGTTTATGGTAATACCTCTCGCACTTCGTGTCTTCGTCACACACGCACTCTTTCCTCCTCCTCTCTCCCTCTTTCTCTCACACAAACATGGGTGTTTTGCAACAATGTCCCACTTCTCGAATATTTAAACCTACCACATTCCTCCCTTATCTCACCAAGAAAGCCAAAGGAATATATTTTGAGTGAAACATAAGATATTTTTAGTGATATATGTATATCAAAATATTTTTTTCTCTACTCTTATAAAAACCGAGTTGGTGATGATGGTGTGCCTGCCATCCTGCAATATAGACCGTTCGATCTATATCTGACAGATAGAAAGCAAACTATGGCAATTTTGCAAAAATACATGCAACCCTCTCCACATTTGAAGATAAGGCCTTCCCTCGTTCATCTTTGTCTCCCACAAGATAAAAAACTCGTATAAATGCATCTTGATGTTCTGTGCAACGCATGGGCCTCTTGCTAGTGTATATCAAAACTAGACTGTTTTCTATCAAATTGTTGAATATGTATTACTCTACTTTGGATGTGTTGCAATGCATTGGCACATTACCTTAATGTATTATTTTTTGGACACCAGACAAACGCTAGAGTACATATACGGAGAGAAGAGGTGCACGCACACAGTTTGTCTCTCGCTGTCTCACACACATGAGAGTTACGTAGGGCATGGTAAATAAATAAACCCATAGGTACATGATTGCTACATGCGCAGGTACCGGGTACATGGTGGAGCACACCTTTGTAGGAATAGTCAGCTCGCGTGATAATTTGATCCGTAGGAGTTGATGGTTGGGGACTACAGGTGAACAACCTGGAGGCGGTGGCTCGCCAGTCGCCACTGATCGAGTTGCCACGTTTAAAATATATTTTTAGCGGGGTAAGAGTTTCGATTTTCAATGGCGCATTATACTATTTTTTAGAACGATTGGTATGGAGCTAAAATGGAATTCATCACTACTACCTCCGCCTTGGTTTACTAGTCCCCATCATATTTTGGGTCAAAGTTTGCCCACGAATTTTATTTGTAAAATGTTAATGCAAAATGAGATTTTCTTATACCCAAACAAAAAAGGACTGAAGGGAGTGATTACTCTCACATGGATGCGACCTCTCATTGGCGCAGGCATTGAATCGGCGCGCCAGCCAAGAGGGCCCCACTCAATGCACGCCAAGCTAAACACGCCTCCTCGCCGCATTCAACCAGCTTTAGACTGCCCCACCTACCTCCATTGAATCCGCGCGTGTGCCTGCAACACGTCCTTCTGCGAGCCGGACGGCATTTTAGAACACAACGACGGTTGGCTCCTCTC
This sequence comes from Triticum aestivum, assembly GCF_018294505.1. Classification (NCBI taxonomy): domain Eukaryota; kingdom Viridiplantae; phylum Streptophyta; class Magnoliopsida; order Poales; family Poaceae; genus Triticum; species Triticum aestivum. Next base: position 128,946,670 of record NC_057803.1, on the reverse strand, counting down.
GTCCACCCGCTATTTAAACAAGGCCAGATGCCTGGCAAGAACCGCACCACACCGTTGCTCCCCATATCCTCCTTGCACCATTTTCTCCACACTCTCCATAGCATCCGGTGAGCTAGAAGATGAGTTCTCTAGCATAAAAGCCAGCTGGGTGCCCCGATGAGCCAAGCAACTCGCTGCCCCACCTCCCTCCCCACCCAGGCCGTCAGTACCATGGGCGAGGCTACAGGCGGGCAAGAGGAGGAGCAAGCCACCGCTCCAAGCTGGCCCCTGGTGCATCAACTCGACGCTCCAAGCCTGCTCGCAGAGGAGTGGCCAGTTGCTACACCCCGGCACACGGGGGACCACGACGTCTAGTGCACCATGGCTGGCCGCGCCATCCGACGCAAACGTTGGCGGAACCGCGGCATGCCGGCAGAGGTGGCCAACACGTCTGCAGCCACCGCCAACAACGAGGAATAGTAAACCATGGGAGCCGCTGCCGCTCGGAACCTATGAAGGTTATGACCACCGCATCGCTAGCATAGACACCTGGTGTGTTGCCCGGTTTGGCTCAAAACATCATGGACCCCAGCCGCGGCTGGCATTAGAAATTATACCTACTTCCGGAAGTTATTCGCGTTTAGTGAAAAAAATGTCCAAAGTATAATTAATTTCGTTTCGTATGGTCTTGTTTTTTGTGCTCGCACTGGTAGTAAGACTAGATATTTTTCTTTATTTATAACCCTCCCCGACTTTTTTTTGGCTTTGAAGTGAATCATGATTGTGGACATTATCTATGAATGTGAAGATATCTGTGAACATGAGTTTGATGTGGAAGTTGAACTTGGAATGTTGGGCTTGTGTGTGAACTATACCATGTCCAATGGTTCCTCTATTATTGTTCGAAAAGTAATGGCTGTTATTACATGACCAGGAAAAAATTATTTTGTGCCACATCTCGACATCACAGTCTTACATACATCTCAGTAGATGCGCGGACATCACAACAGGCATGCTGATTGGATAAACATTTGAACCTAGCTATTATAAATGAAAAAATGTATTGACAATAGTTTTAGATAGCAGGAGACGCCTAGATTGCTCTGCCTCTGCTAGCTTCTTTCTGGCTTCTTTCATCTCTTCTTTGGCTTTGGTGAAGAGAGCATCTGATTGCTCTTTTCGCTTCTTCAGGAACTCAGCTACATTCTCAAGGGCTTCTGCACGCTTTCTTTCAGCCTTTACTAGAGCAATGAGGACACGAACAGTTGACGACTCTACCTGGCTTGTGGGTAATCCAGTATCATCTGGGAATTTGCACCTTGTGTCTAATCCGGCATCATTAGGGAAATGGGACCTTGTGTGTAATCTTGCCTCATTTTTGAAACGTGGTCTCAAGGTTGACCATACTTCCCTCCTCGCAGGAACTGCTTCCTGACATGAAGAAGTTACTTCTTTTTTAAACCAATAGTCAGAGCTCCCCAGATCCATTAAGTAGAAGCCCGATAAACATGACTGGGAGAAGTGAATTCAAAAGGAGAAATATAAAAACAGACTGCAATGTGAGAACACCCACTTCCTACATCAAGCTGAACAGGAAAGCATTAGGATGATTAAGATTGTGCTTATTACATATCAAGCAGAGCCAGCTTATAGAAACTATGACATATACATCGAAGAACACAATGCTAAGAGAAATAGAAAAACCAGCAGAGGGGTGCACTAAGCCAATGGTTGCTGCATCAAAACAACCGGCAACCAGATGATCTCCAGGGCGTCTGTAGGCGCGTTTGACTGACTAGCTTCAACACTAAATTACAAAAGATTCATCCTAAGGCATGGTGGCTCCACTAAGTAAATTGAGGTCCTACAAATGATTGAGAGCCTAACCAAGTGTACAGGAAATTGTTTGTCTCGCCTATTATTGTTTAATAATCTACCACACTGCTGGATTGCATGGCAAGAACCCTAGCCAAGCAGACAACATGGTTTGATGTTATTTGGGATCGGGGCTTGCCCAGGGCCTGGCTTGGTCCTGTGTTCACTTCTGCCGCCAGACACATACCATGTCAAAGTTTTTAAAAATGATCAAAAGAGGGGGCTCCCTCCGATTTCATTAAAGAAACCATCAAGGACACACAAAACATCCACCATTGCTAGTTAGGTTCTCAATGTCAGAGTAATTGAAAGGTTGTTACTACTTACCAAAGCTCGTTTTGCTGGTTCGGTGCAGCTCCTCCTTAACTTGAGATGTTCCCTGAAGATGCCCCTAACATCCCGTATTTGGTCTTCATTGCCCCTGTGCATGTTCGCACTCGTAGTTTTAAAATCACAACATGGCTAGAAAAATATAGTAATACATACGCATCTTGTGGGCAACATTTAAGCACTCTCTGCCATGTTAGCACGAGTGATTTTTAATATCCTACTATGTGGCTCTTCAACTTTGCTAGAAATACGTTTTGGTTTCATTTTGAGTGAGTAAAACAGGGGGATCACCTCCCTGCTATTCTGAAAAACTTTCCATCATTTGCGACACTACTGGTCACAGATGAAGAACCTACCCAAGCACAGCGCAATATAGGAGCGACGCACAATTACAAGATGATATTCTGTTGGACAATGCTGAAGGAAATATGCCCTAGAGGCAATAATAAAGTTGTTATTTATATTTCCTTATATCATGATAAATGTTTATTATTCATGCTAGAATTGTATTAACTGGAAACTTAGTACATGTGTGAATACATAGACAAATAGAGTGTCACTAGTTTGCCTCTACTTGACTAGCTCGTTGAATCAATGATGGTTATGTTTCCTAACCATCTGTTAGCATAGCACGATGATCGTTTAGTTTGTTGCTATTGCTTTCTCCATAACTATACATGTTCCTATGACTATGAGATCATGCAACTCCCGAATACCGGAGGAACACTTTGTGTGCTACCAAATGTCACAATGTAACTAGGTGATTATAAAGGTGCCTACAGGTGTCTCCAATGGTGTTTGTTGAGTTGGCATGGATCAAGATTAGGATTATTCATTCCAATTGTCGGAGAGGTATCTCTGGGCCCTCTCGGTAATGTACATCACAATAAGCCTTGCAAGCAATGTAGCTAATGAGTTAGTTACGGGATGTAGCATTATGGAACGAGTAAAGAGACTTGCCGGTAACGAGATTGGACTAGGTATTGAGATACCGGCGATCGAATCTTGGGCAAGTAACGTACCGATGACAAAGGGAATAAAGTGTGTTGTTATGCGGTTTGACCGGTAAAGATCTTCGTAGAATATGTAGGAGCCAATATGAACATCCAGGTTCCGCTATTGGTTATTGATCGGAGACGTGTCTCGGTCATGTCTACATAGTTCTCGAACTCGTAGGATCCGCACGTTTAACGTTTGGTGATGATCGGTGTTATGAGTTTAAGTGATTTGATGTACCGAAGGTAGTTTGGAGTCCCGGATGAGATCAGGGACATGACGAGGAGTCTCGAAATGGTCGAGACACAAAGATCGATATACTGGACGACTATATTCGGACATCGGAAAGGTTCCGAGTGATTTGGGTATTTTTCGAAGTACCGGGGAGTTACGGGAATACGGGGAAGAAGTATTGGGCCTCATGGGCCAAGTGGTGGAAGAGAGGAGGCAAGGCGCGCGGCCCCCCCTAGCCCAAACCGAATTGGACTAAGGGGCCGGCCCCCCTTTCCTCCTTTCCTCCCTCTCCTTCCTTCTCCCTCTCCTCCTTCATTTCCCCCTCCTAGTAGGAGTAGGAAAGGGGAGTCCTACTCCTACTAGGAGGAGGACTCCTCCTCCTAGCATGCCCTGCAAGGGCCGTCCGGCCTCCGCCCTTGCTCCTTTATATACGGGGGCAGGGGGCACCCTAGGACACACAAGTTGATTGCTC